>NC_057810.1:24547740-24642829 GCF_018294505.1 Triticum aestivum
GGGGGCGGTGAGGTCGAGTGCAGCGGCGAAGAGGTCGAGGGCGGCGACGGTGAGGTCGAGGGCGGCCTGAGAGGCGGCGGCGGTGAGGCTGGGCGGCCTCGGGCGGCGGCGGTGAGGATGAGCGCGGCGTCGACGCCGGCAGGAGATGGCGGTGAAGTGGGGGCGACGACGAAGTGGGGGAGATGGCGGCGAAGAGTGGGGCGAGGGATTTGGGGGAAGTGGTGGTCGGGGGGAAACCGTTTTTTGGGTTAAGTCAAAAATAACGGTAGCGCGTTAGGGAAAACTAGCTAAGTTAGCTATAGCGCATTTCCCAAAAACGCGCTACTGCTATTCCTTCATCCTTTTTTCCCTTTTTCTTTTATTTTTCTTTACATTTTATATTTTTCCTTTCTCCTTTTTCTATTTCTTTCATTTTCATTTACTTTTCTATTTGTTTTTCATTTTACTTTCTTTTCGTTAGCAGTAGTGCTTTACAGGTAAATGCGTTGCTATAATAATATTAGTGGCATCGCGGTTTCTGAAAGATCGCTACTACTATGTGTAGCCCATCGGCTTAGTGGTCGAAATTTTAGTAGTTGCGTGTTTCCAGCAAGACGCACTACTGCTATATATGCATCTGCAGGGCGCTTATTTGGCACGCGCTACTACTGTATATTAGTAGCGAGCTTTTTTAACAAGCGCTACTGCTAAAGTTCTGCGTATAACATTTTCCCTAGTAGTGCATCATCACCTAACAAGTCATCTTCATCACTATTGAAATCAACATACTCGAGGTGTGATACCTTTGGGCCTTTAGCCATGAAGCATCTTCCAAATCCTTCATTTGGTGAGTCAAATATGTCGTAGGAGTTGGTTGACACAAGTGCTAGGCCGGCAACACCTTCATCTTGAGTATATTCGGAGTCGGAGTGATAACTTCTTTCGGAGTGATTGTCGGAGTCGGAGCCGGATACCCATTCGCCAACATGAGCTTGATGTCTTCATTTTGTGTAGCCCCTTGATGACTTGTCCTTCCTTTCCGAATCCTTGCTTCTCCGGGATGTTCTTCGTTCATAGAGATCATCTCTACTTCTTCTTTCTCTTGATGGTGATTCTTCTCTTCTTTTGTAGGGAGCCGTACACTCATTGGAATAGTGTCCGGGTCTTCCACAATTGTAGCAATTATGCTCACGACTAGAAGATCTTTTGTCATTGTAGGATCTTGACTTGGAACCTCTTTCCTTGCTTCTACTCTTGTAGAACTTGTTGAAGTTCTTCACCATTAGGCTCAATTCTTCATTGAAGGTTTGTTTCTCACTTGATGATGTGGGAGCTTCACATGAGGCTTTGTAAGCACCACTTGACTTGTTATGGAGCTCCTCCTTATCCTTGAGTGACATCTCATGAGCAACAATTCTTCCAATGACTTCCGTTGGCTTGAGATCTTCGTAATTTGGCATCATTTGGATCAATGTGCACACGGTATCGTATTTTCCATCCAAGGCTCTTAGGATCTTCTTGATGATGAATTTGTTGGTCATCTCTTCACTTCCTAAGCTGGCAAACTCATTTGTGATGAGAGCAAGCCTAGAGTACATCTCAGTGATGCCTTCAGCATCCTTCATTTTGAACTTGTCAAGTTGACTTTGAAGCACATCCAATTTGGATTCCTTGATGGAGTCGGTACCTTCGTGCATGTCAATCAAAGTATCCCAAATTTCCTTTGCATTCTCAAGACGACTGCTTTTGTTGAATTCTTCGGGGCACAATCAGTTGAAGAGGATATCACAAGCTTGAGCACTGTATTGCGCATCTTCAACTCTTCCGCTGTAGCTTCACGGTTCGGTTCTCTCCCATCAAAGAATTCACCTTGCAAGCCAATACACATAATAGCCCAAACGGCGGGGTTATGTCCAAGAATATGCATTTTCATCTTATGCTTCCAACTAGCAAAATTAGTACCATCAAAGTAAGGACCTCTACGGTGGTAATTTCCCTCGCTAGATGCCATACTCTCCTAGGTTGTGAAACCAAGGCTATGATCACCAAAAGCTATGGAAATCAAAGCAAATGGAGACCAAAGCTGTGATACCACTTGTAGGATCAAAAGTATGTCTAGAGGGGGGTGATTAGAATACTTGACCAAATAAAAATCTAGCCTTTTCTCAATTTTAGTTCTTGGCAGATTTTAGCAACTTAGCACAAGTCAAGCAATCAACCTACACATGCAATTCTAAGAGTATAGCAGCGGAATGTAAAACAATTGCATATGAAGGTAAAGGGAGGAGTTTGAGGGAGCAAACGCAATGTTGACACGGAGATTTTTTAGCCGTGGTTCCGATAGGTGGTGCTATCGTACATCCACGTTGATGGAGACTTCAACCCACGAAGGGTAACGGTTGCGCAAGTCCATGGATCGAGGGCTCCACCCACGAAGGGTCCACGAATAAGCAACCTTGTCTATCCCACCATGGTCGTCGCCCACGAAGGACTTGCCTCACTAGGGTAGATCTTCACGAAGTAGGCGATCTCCATGCCCTTACAAACTCCTTGGTTCAACTCCACAATCTTGACGGAGGCTCCCAAGTGACACCTAGCCAATCTAGGAGACACCACTCTCCAAGAAGTAACAAATGGTGTGTTGATGATGAACTCCTTGCTCTTGTGCTTCATATGATAGTCTCCCAAACACTCAACTCTCTCTCACAGGATTTGGATTTGGTGGAAAGAAGATTTGAGTGGAAAGCAACTTGGGAAGGCTGGAGATCAAGATTTATGTGGTAGGAATGGAATATCTTGACCTCAACACAAGTGTAGGTGGTTCTCTCTCAGAAAATGTATGTTGGAATTGTAGGTACGTTCTGATGGCTCTCTCCACAATGAAGAGTGGGTGGAGGGGTATATATAGCCTCCACACAAAATCTAACCATTACACACAACTTACCAAACTCGGTGGGACCGAATCACGAAACTCGGTCGGACCGATTTAGGAAATAATGTGACCGTTAGGGTTTTCAGTGGGACCGACATGTCTTCTTGGTGGGACCGATATGGTTAGGGTTAGGGCATAACGTAATCTCGGTGAGACCGATTACACAAACACGGTGAGACTGATTTTGGTAATGGACACACAGAGGGTTGGTTAGGCAAACTCGGTGGGACCAATTCGCTCATCTCGGTTTGACCGAAATGTTACGAAGGGGAAACAGTGAGTTTGCATTGCAATCTCGGTGGGACCGATCGCTCATCTCGGTTTGACCGAAATGTTACGAAGGGAAACAGAGAGATTGCAATCCCATCTTGGTGAGACCGAGATCCCTATCGGTGAGACTGAAAAGACTAGTATTGGCTTTTCCTACAGACTCAATGTGATCTTGGATCATTAAAATAGAAAATGTAGAGTCTTTGTGCTTTGAGCTTGAGCCAATCCTTTTGTCCTTAGCATTTTGAGGGATCCACTTTTCTCATCCATGCCATGCCAATGATTGAGCTTTCCTGAAATATTTATCTTGAAATAGCATTAGCTCAATGAGCTATATGTTGTTAGGAATTACCAAAACCACCCAGGGATAGTTGCACTTTCAACATCTCCAGTTCCAATGAACACACGTATGCTAGATGTTGGGAAATACATTATTTTTTTCCACCAAAGGATGAGAGGTGGGATTAACACCTCCTAGAGCCACCGATTTTTTGTGGTGTGCACTCATATCAACAGATGCACAACATCAGCACCACCTTATGCTCCAACACTCTAGGATGCTCCCATGCCTAACGCATCGACCGTTATGTACTTAATTAGGTTGTAGAGCTCACTATTGGACACCAAATTCGACTTCCTTAACCTCAAGCATGAGTTGATCTTGCATCTTGAGACGTCAAGTGGTGCAAGGAAGATCTCACCATCATCATGTGGCTCTATGCAACGATATCTAGTGAGCTATACGATGTGTACATGTCAACAGAGAACGTAGCCAACACGATGTGGTAGCACCTGCACATGTTCTTCGATGACAAGCTTACCGAATGCACAATCCACATTGGCACCAATTTCTAGGCAACATTTCAAGGTGAAATGATCATCGCCACCTACTACTGGTGCCTCAGGGCGCTCGTCCACTCCCTCGCCAACGATGAGAAACTGGTGACCGGCAACTCTCTCACATTGGTGATGATTTGCGGCCTCGGCCACATATATCAGGTGATGGCCTCCATACTCCACCTACATTTGCCCTTTCCCCTTCGTCTAGGCACACTCATCGTTGTTTCTTAAGGCAATCACAATGTAT
Source organism: Triticum aestivum (assembly GCF_018294505.1). Taxonomy (NCBI): domain Eukaryota; kingdom Viridiplantae; phylum Streptophyta; class Magnoliopsida; order Poales; family Poaceae; genus Triticum; species Triticum aestivum. The sequence continues at coordinate 24,552,009 of NC_057810.1, forward strand.
CAGCACAAAGCACGCCGAGGGCACTCGGACACTCACCATTAACAATGACTCTTGCCAAAAGGTGGCGATGCAATCACCAACTTCTAGGAGCATGGCAACAGGTAATGAGACATGAATGTGCTCCATAAATGACCTTTTGAATCACGGTTGTCCTAGTGGAACCTCCTCGGAGCATAGGTGCATCAGAAGTCATAAACGTGGCTCACCCAACCACATGGGCCATGGACAACATGGACATCCCTAGTTTCCTTGGTCAGTAAAATTTGCTCCATGGTTGGTAACCTTCCCACTAAAGCCAGTGCGTGGTGCTTGGATGCTCCCCGTTCTTGCTGGTTCTATCCTCATCCAAGCACTCCATCCCAAGCCTACGTCGAGGTATACTTAGATCATACTGGCTTTAAAAAAATGTTGCATGCTACATGATGAAAACTCGAATAAGAATTGTCTCACTAGAAAAACTCCACCAACGATTAGTTCATGGACCGCGAAGCCTCCTCGGACATTGATGAGACAAGTCTTATTCCCGATTAATGCACACTCCCCTTAATAGTTGGAAATGGTTCGAGGCTCCCCATCACAACTATTGGATCCACTACTCTTGTTATTCCTTTGATCTCAACAAATTTTAGTTTCCTCATCTATTATCAAGAACTTAATTTTATTTAATAATTTTCCTTGTGATATTTAGTTTTCATTTGAATTTGATCCCTATGGTTTCTCTTTCAAGGACCTAGCAACAATGAGAATCACCCTGAGATCAAATAGCTCGGGAGACATCTACGACTTCCGCTCGATGAATAAAGGTGGCACCATTGTTTGCTCTGCAACCAGCATTGGCGACCTCTGGCATTGAAGTCTTAGGCACTTGGGGGAAGCTTCTGTTTCTGTAGTAGCTACAACATTACTTCCATCATGTAATAAAAAAATTCGGCAAACTCTTGTTTGTGTTTCTTGCCAATTTGGACGACAACCCTACCTGCGTATTGGTTCTTCCCTTTTTTTCACTACTACCCCTCCAAAAAATACATCATGATTTGTGAAATTTTCCTATTGTATTTTCCCTGTTTATGAATTTTATGCCATTATTCTTGATTAGTACTCACAGTATTTCCGAACTAGTCCATTACACAACAAGTCTGTCGCGGATATTACCCTCCAATGCTTTTACACCTTTGTGCTTAACCAAGTCCATGTTTCTGTCAAATAAATGGAAAACAATAAAGGTGGTGAAAATTCATCAACCACAAGCTACAACTATTTTCTCTCCATAGTCTTCTTGTCGAAACAATCTATAGTCGCCAACCTTCAGGTTTCTTTGACTGCACAAGTACCCATATGGCCTTAATAAAGCACTCTATGCCTGGTCTATGCGGTTCAGCACTCATCTCCTCTCCCTAGGCTTTGTTGTGTCCTAATTTGGCTCCTCGTTATTCACCCTTCACTAAAACAATGCCACCACCCACCTTGCCTTATATGCCGTTGGCATTATTCTCATGGGTAACACCTTTTCGCAAGAAACAATACGCTTTACAGACTCTCGCTTGCATCCATGCTTAATGCCAAGCCTATCTCCACCCTCGTTGACACCCAGTCCATACTATTTTCCACTAATGGCCATCCCTTAGGATCCATCACTTTATAGAAGCCTTGTTGATGCATTGCAGTACCCAACTCACACCCAGCCTCAAGGTGTCCCGATATTACCATGTTTCCTTGCTACAAGAAATTCCCTTCAGCACTCTTCTTGCCATCCTGTTGAAGAGATCCACTGCCTTGGGCATCACCGTCATGTTGGGGAACGTAGCATAAATTCAAAAAATTTCCTATGTGTCACCAAGATCTATCTATGGAGAAACCAGCAACGAGGGCAAGGAGAGTGCATCTACATACCCTTGTAGATCGCTAAGCGGAAGCGTTCAATGGAACGGGGTTGATGGAGTCGTACTCGCCGTGATTCAGATCACCGATGACCTAGTGCCGAACGGACAACACCTCCGTGTTCAACACACGTATGGAGCGGATGACGTCTCCTCCTTCTTGATCCAGCAATGGGGAAAGAGAGGTTGATGAAGATCCAGCAGCACGACGGCGTGGTGGTGGATGCAGCAGAACTCCGGCAGGGCTTCGCTAAGCAACTACGGGAGGAGGAGGAGGTGTTGCAGGGAGGAGGGAGGCGCCAGGGCTTATTGGTGCGGCCACCCCTCCCTCCCCTCCCTTCATATAGGCGCAAGAGAGGGGGGGAGGGCGCAGCCTTGCCCCTTCCTCCAAGGAAGGGGTGCGGCCAAGAGGGGGGGGAGTCCATCCTCCCCAAGGCACCTCGGAGGTGCCTTCCCCTCTTTGGACTCTCCCCTCTCCAAGTCTCCTTGGCGCATGGGCCTCTTGGGGCTGGTGCCCTTGGCCCATATGGGCCAAGGCACACCCCCTACAGCCCATGTGGCCCTCTGGGGCAGGTGGACCCCCCCGGTGGACCCCCGTACCCCTTTCGGCACTCCCGGTACAATACCGATAAATTGCGAAACTTTTCCGGTGACCAAAATAAGACTTTCTATATATAAATCTTTACCTCCGGACCATTCCGGAACTCCTCGTGACGTCCGGGATCTCATCCGGGACTCCGAACAACATTCGGTTTGCTGCATACTCATATTCATACAACCCTAGCGTCACCGAACCTTAAGTGTGTAGACCCTACGGGTTCGGGAGACATGCAGACATGACCGAGACGGCTCTCGGGCAATAACCAACAGCGTGATCTGGATACCCATGTTGGCTCCCACATGTTCCACGATGATTTCATCGGATGAACCACGATGTCGAGGATTCGATCAACCCCGTATGCAATTCCCTTTGTCAATCGGTACGTTACTTGCCCGAGACTCGATCGTCGGTATCCCAATACCTCGTTCAGTCTCGTTACCGGCAAGTCACTTTACTCGTACCGTAATGCATGATCCCGTGACCAACCACTTGGTCACTTTGAGCTCATTATGATGATGCATTACCGAGTGGGCCCAGAGATACCTCTCCGTCATACGGAGTGACAAATCCCAGTCTCGATCCGTGTCAACCCAACAGACACTTTCGGAGATACCTGTAGTGCACCTTTATAGTCACCCAGTTACGTTGTGACGTTTGGTACACCCAAAGCACTCTTACGATATCCGGGAGTTACACGATCTCATGGTCTAAGGAAGAGATACTTGACATTGAAAAAGCTCTAGCAAAACGAACTACACGATCTTGTGCTATGCTTAGGATTGGGTCTTGTCCATCACATCATTCTCCTAATGATGTGATCCCGTTATCAATGACATCTAATGTCCATGGTTAGGAAAACGTAACCATCTATTGATCAACGAGCTAGTCAACTAGAGGCTTACTAGGGACATGGTGTTGTCTATGTACCCACACATGATGTATCTGAGTTTCCTATCAATACAATTATAGCATGGATAACAAACGATTATCATGAACAAGGAAATATAATAATAATTAATTTATTATTGCCTTTAGGGCATATTTCCAACAGTCTCCCACTTGCACTAGAGTCAATAATCTAGTTCACATCGCCATGTGATTAACACTGACAGGTCACATCGCCATGTGACCAACATCCAAAGAGTTTACTAGTGTCATTAAACTAGTTCACATCATCATGTGATTAAGACTCAATGAGTTCTGGGGTTTGATCATGTTCTGCTTGTGAGAGAGGTTTTAGTCAACGGGTCTGCAACATTCAGATCCGTGTGTACTTCGCAAATCTCTATGTCATATTGTAAATGTTGCTTCCACGCTCCACTTGGAGCTATTCCAAATGGTTACTCCACTATACTTATCCGGTTTGCTACTCAGAGTCACTCGGATAGGTGTTAAAGCTTGCATCGACGTAACCCTTTACGCCGAACTCTTTATCACCTCCATAATCGAGAAACATGTCCTTATTTGTTATAAGGACAATTTTGACCGCTGTCTAATGATCCATTCCTGGATCATTCTTGTACCCTTTGACTGACTCATGGCAAGGCACACTTCCGGTGCGGTACACAGCATAGCATACTATAGAGCCTACGTCTGAAGCATAGGGGACGACATTCGTCCTTTCTCTCTCTTCTGCCGTGGTCGAGCTTTTAAGTCTGAACTTCATACCTTACATCTCAGGCAAGAACTCCTTCTATGACTGATCCATCTTGAACACCTTCAAGATCATGTCAAGGTATATGCTCATTTGAAAGTACCATTAAGCATTTTGATCTATCCTCATAGATCTTGATGCTCAATGTTCAAGTAGCTTAATCCGGGTTTTCTATTGAAAAACACCTTTCAAATAATCCTATATGCTTTCCAAAAATTCTACATCATTTCTGATCAACAATATGTCAACAACATATACTTATCAGAAATTCTATAGTGCTCCCACTCACTTCTTTGGAAATACAAGTTTCTCATAAACTTTGTCTAAACCCAAAATCTTTGATCATCTTATCAAAGTGCATATTCCAACTCCGAGATGCTTACTCCAGTCCATGGAAGGATTGCTGGAGCTAGCATACCTGTTAGCATCCTTAGGATCGACAAAACCTTTATGATTATATCACATACAACCTTTCCTTACGAAAACTGGTAAGGAAACTCGTTTTGACATCCATCTGCCAGATTTCATAAATGCAGCTAATGCTAACATGATTCCGACGGACTTTAAGCATCGCTACGGATGAGAAGATCTCATCGTAGTCAACTCCTTGAACTTGTGAAAAACTCTTCGCCACAAGTCGAGCTTCATAGACGGTGACATTACCGTCCATGTCTGTCTTCTTCTTAAAGATCCATTTATCTCAATGGCTTGCCGATTAACGGGCAAGTCCACCAAAGTCCATGCTTTGTTCTGATACATGGATCCTATCTCGGATTTCACGGTTTCTAACCATTTGTCAGAATTTGGGCCCACGATCGCTTCTCCATAGCTCGTAGGTTCATTGTTGTCTAGTAACATGACCTTCAAGATAGGATCACCGTACCACTCTGAAGCAGTACGCGTCCTTGTCGTCCTACGAGGTTCGGTAGTGACTTGATCCGAAGCTTTATGATCAATATCATAAGCTTCCACTTCAATTGGTGTAGGTGCCACGGGAACAACTTCCTGTGCCCTGCTACACACTGGTTGAAGTGATGGTTCAATAACCTCATCAAGTCTCCACTATCCTCCCACTCAATTCTCGAGACAAACCTTTCCTCGAGAAAGGACCCGATTCAAGAAACAATCCCTATTGCTTTCGGATCTGAATTAGGAGGTATACCCAACTGTTTTGGGTGTCTTATGAAGATGCATTTTATCCGCTTTGGGTTCGAGCTTATCAACCTGAAACTTTTTCACATAAGTGTCGCAGCCCCAAACTTTTAAGAAACGACAACTTAGGTTTCTCCAAACCATAATTCAAACGGTGTCATCTCAACGGAATTACGTGGTGCCCTATTTAAAGTGAATGTGGTTGTCTCTAATGCCTAACCCATAAACGATAGTGGTAATTCGATAAGAGACACCATGGTACGCACCATATCCAATAGGGTGCAACTATGATGTTCGGACACACCATCACACTCTGGTGTTCCAGGCGGTATTAATTGTGAAACAATTTCCACAATGTCTTAATTGCGTGCCAAAGCTTGTAACTCAGATACTCATCTCTATGATCATATCAAACACATTTTATCCTCTTGTCACAATGATCTTCAACTTCACTCTGAAATTACTTGAACCATTCAATAATTCAGTCTTGTGTTTCATCAAGTAAATATACTCAACATCTACTTGAATCATCTGTGAAGTAAGAACATAATGATATTCACTGCATGCCTCAGCACTCATTGGACTGCTCACATCAAAATGTGTTACTTCCAACAAGTTGCTATCTTGTTCCATCTTACTGAAAACGAGGCTTTTCAGTCATATTGCCCATGTGGTAAGATTTGCATATCTCAAGTGATTCAAAATCAAGTGAGTCCAAACGATCCATTTGCATGGAGTTTCTTCATGCGTATACACCAAATAGACATGGTTCGCATGTCTCAAACTTTTCAAAAACGAGTGAGTCCAAAGATCCATCAACATGGAGCTTCTTCATGCGTTTTATACCAATATGACTTACATGGCAGTGCCACAAGTAAGTGGTACTATCATTACTATCTTATATCTTTTGGCATGAAAATGTGTATCACTACGATCGAGATTCAATAAACCATTCCTTTAGGGGCAAGACCATTGAAGGTATTATTCAAATAAATAGAGTAACCATTATTCTCCTTAAATGAATAACCGTATTGCGATAGACATAATTCAATCATGTCTATGCTCAATGCAAACACCAAATAACAATTATTTAGGTTTAACACCAATCTCGATGGTAGAGGGAGCGAGTGATGCTTGATCACATCAACCTTGGAAACACTTCCAACACGTATCGTCAGCTCACCTTTAGCTAGTCTCCGTTTATTCCGTAGCTCTTTTATTTCGAGTTACTAACACTTAGCAACTGAACCGGTATCTTAATACCCTGGTGCTACTAGGAGTACTAGTAAAGTACACATTAACATAATGTATATCCAATATCCTTCTATCGACTTTGCCAGCCTTCTCATCTACCAAGTATCTAGGGTAATTCTGCTCCAGTGGTTGTTCCCCTTATTACAGAAGCACTTAGTCTCGGGTTTGGGTTCAACCTTGGGTTTCTTCACTAGAGCAGCAGCTGATTTGCCGTTTCATGAAGTATCCCTTCTTGCCCTTGCCCTTCTTGAAACTAGTGGTTTCACCAACCATCAACAATTGATGCTCCTTCTTGATTTCTACTTTCGTGATGTCAAACAACGCGAATACCTCAAGGATCATCATCTCTATCCTTGATATGTTATAGTTCATCACGAAGCTCTAGCAGCTTGGTGGCAATGACTTTGGAGAAACATCACCATCTCATCTGGAAGATCAACTCCCACTCGATTAAAGTGATTGTTGTACTCAGACCATCTGAGCACAAGCTCAACGATTGAGGTTTTCTCCCTTAGTTTGCAGGCTAAGAAAAATCGTCGGAGGTCTCATACCTCTTGACGTGGGCACGAGCCTGAAATCCCAATTTCAGCCCTCGAAACATCTCATATGTTCCGCGACATTTCGAAAACGTCTTTGGTGCCTCTACTTAAACCATTTAACTGAACTATCACGTAGTTATCAAAACGTGTATGTTCGATGTTCGAAACATCCACAAACGACGTTTGGGGTTCAGCACACTGAGCGGTGCATTAAGGACATAAGCTTTCTACTGTCCGCATAATCGCTACTGTCAACTTTCAACTATATTTTCTCTAGGAACATATCTAAACAGTGGAACTAAAGCGTGAGCTTACGACATAATTTGCAAAGATCTTTTGACTATGTTCAGGATAATTAAGTTCATCTTATGAACTCCCACTCAGATAGACATCCCTCTAGTCATCTAAGTGATTACATGATCCGAGTCAACTAGGCCGTGTCCGATCATCATGTGAGACGGACTAGTCATCATCGGTGAACATCTTCATGTTGATCGTATCTACTATACGACTCATGCTCGACCTTTTGGTCTCTGTGTTCTGAGGCCATGTCTGTACATGCTAGGCTCGTCAAGTTCACCCTAAGTGTTTCACGTGTGTAAATCTGTCTTACACCCGTTGTATGTGAACGTAAGAATCCATCACACCCGATCATCACGTGGTGCTTAGAAGCGACGAACTTTAGCAACGGTGCACAGTTAGGGGAGAACACTTCTTGAAATTGTTGTGAGGGGTCATCTTATTTACTACCGTCATTCTAAGTAAACAAGATGCATAAACATAATAAACATCACATGCAATTATATAGTAGTGACATGATATGGCCAATATCATATAGCTCCATTGATCTCCATCTTCGGGGCTCCATGATCATCATCGTCACCGGCATGACACCATGATCTCCATCATCGTGTCTTCATGAAGTTGTCTCGCCAACTATTACTTCTACTACTATGGCTACCGGTTAGCATTAAAGTAAAGTAATTACATGGCATTGTTCAATGACACACAGGTCATACAATAAATAAAGACAACTCCTATGGCTCCTGCCGGTTGTCATACTCATCGACATGCAAGTCGTGATTCCTATTACAAGAACATGATCAATCTCATACATCACATATATTCATCACATTCTTCTTGGCCATATCACATCACATAGCATACCCTGCAAAAACAAGTTAGACGTCCTCTAATTGTTGTTTGCATGTTTTACGTGGCTGCTATGGGTTTCTAGCAAGAACGTTTCTTACCTACGCAAAAACCACAACGTGATATGTCAATTGCTATTTACCCTTCATAAGGACCCTTTTCATCGAATCCGTTCCGACTAAAGTGGGAGAGACTGGCACCCGCTAGCCACCTTATGCACCAAGTGCATGTCAGTCGGTGGAACCTGTCTCACGTAAGAGTACGTGTAAGGTCGGTCTGGGCCGCTTCATCCCACAATACCGTCGAAACAAGATTGGACTAGTAAAGGTAAGCATATTGAACAACATCAACGCCCACAACTACTTTGTGTTCTACTCGTGCAAAGAGTCTATGCAATAGACCTAGCTCATGATGCCACTGTTGGGGAACGTAGCATAAATTCAAAAAATTTCCTACGTGTCACCAAAATCTATCTATGGAGAAACCAGCAACGAGGGGAAGGAGAGTGCATCTACATACCCTTGTAGATCGCTAAGCGGAAGCGTTCAATGGAACGGGGTTGATGGAGTCGTACTCGCCGTGATTCAGATCACCGATGACCTAGTGCCGAACGGACAGCACCTCCGCGTTCAACACACGTACGGAGCGGATGACGTTTCCTCCTTCTTGATCCAGCAAGGGGGAAGGAGAGGTTGATGAAGATCCAGCAGCACGACGGCGTGGTGGTGGATGCAGCAGAACTCCGGCAGGGCTTCGCTAAGCAACTACGGGAGGAGGAGGAGGTGTTGCAGGGAGGAGGGAGGCGCCAGGGCTTATTGGTGCGGCCACCCCTCCCTCCCCTCCCTTTATATAGGCGCAAGAGAGGGGGGAAGGGCGCAGCCTTGCCCCTTCCTCCAAGGAAGGGGTGCGGCCAAGAGGGGGGGAGGAGTCCATCCTCCCCAAGGCACCTCGGAGGTGCCTTCCCCTCTTTGGACTCTCCCCTCTCCAAGTCTCCTTGGCGCATGGGCCTCTTGGGGCTGGTGCCCTTGGCCCATATGGGCCAAGGCGCACCCCCTACAGCCCATGTGGCCCCCCGGGGCAGGTGGACCCCCCCGGTGGACCCCCGGACCCCTTTCGGCACTCCCGGTACAATACCGATAAAGTGCTAAACTTTTCCGGCGACCAAAATAAGACTTCCTATATATAAATATTTACCTCCGGACCATTCGGAACTCCTCATGACGTCCGGGATCTCATCCGGGACTCCGAACAATATTCAGTTTGTTGCATACTCATATTCATACAACCCTAGCGTCACCGAACCTTAAGTGTGTAGACCCTACGGGTTCGGGAGACATGCAGACATGACCGAGACGGCTCTCGGGCAATAACCAACAGCGGGATCTGGATACCCATGTTGGCTCCCACATGTTCCATGATGATTTCATCGGATGAACCACGATGTCGAGGATTCGATCAACCCCGTATGCAATTCTCTTTGTCAATCGGTACGTTACTTGCCCGAGACTCGATCGTCGGTATCCCAATACCTCGTTCAGTCTCGTTACCGGCAAGTCACTTTACTCGTACCGTAATGCATGATCCCGTGAGCAACCACTTGGTCACTTTGAGCTCATTATGATGATGCATTACCGAGTGGGCCCAGAGATACCTCTCCGTCATACGGAGTGACAAATCCCAGTCTCGATCCGTGTCAACCCAACAGACACTTTCGGAGATACATGTAGTGCACCTTTATAGTCACCCAGTTACGTTGTGACGTTTGGTACACCCAAAGCACTCTTACGGTATCCGGGAGTTACACGATCTCATGGTCTAAGGAAGAGATACTTGACATTGAAAAAGCTCTAGCAAAACGAACTACACGATCTTGTGCTATGCTTAGGATTGGGTCTTGTCCATCACATCATTCTCCTAATGATGTGATCCCGTTATCAATGACATCCAATGTCCATGGTTAGGAAACCGTAACCATCTATTGATCAATGAGCTAGTCAACTAGAGGCTTACTAGGGACATGGTGTTGTCTATGTACCCACACATGATGTATCTGAGTTTCCTATCAATACAATTATAGCATGGATAACAAACGATTATCATGAACAAGGAAATATAATAATAACTAATTTATTATTACCTCTAGGGCATATTTCCAACACGTCATTCGAGTGAGGTCCTCGCAGATCATGAAATTGCCAGTTTCAACTTAAATCACCAGATTTCGCAACCAGATCACCCCTTTCGTCTCTTGGATTTATGTTTCTAATTCGGTCTCCTTCATCTTCATTCCTATGATAATTATAATTACCCCTCCCTTCATTACTAAATCTCCCAGTGCCCCTATGTCTGCCAAAGTTCTCAACCATATCCTCACTTACAAGTCGCCGACGGCTCATAGGGAAACCCTAACTCATCAGAGAACTCACTCTCATCTACAACCTAGGATAAAGGCAAGCTATTTATAAGTAACCAAAAGAAAGGGAAAGCGGATTGCCAAAATATATTTTTAACCAACCAAGACCTGGGCCTCCTGGATCAAAAGAGACAACTATATCTAGCCCAACAACACACTTGATATCAACTTGGTTTTCAATTATCTCCACAGATTTCAATTTCCCCCCATTACCCCCAAGGCAACTGACAACCTCACAATCATTCAAAACTAATATCCAAAGTCAACCATCTCCTCGGACCAAAAATCAGGGATGCTTGAGATTTTTTTTGGCATCCAAATGGTTCTTGACTTTTATCCCACAACTAATAAACTTTATAAAATCTCCTTATCTTCAATTTGGCTGAATTCACTTAGAGCAATATCATATCCTGAGACACGGGAAGATGTATTGCATCATTTTTTGTTTTCTGGATTGCAATTTACCACCTCAACTTCTTTCATGTGTAATTCTCTCTTCACAATTTCGCAAAGGAGAATGCAGATATCTAGAGTAGCAACAAAATGTACCTTCATATCCGAACGACCACACTTCCTCGTTGTCAGAGTCCTCCCCACCCAGCAAACCAAAAGCCATTGCCGGCGTGGGACAACCCTACTCCGCTGTTGTGGAGCAAGCCAAGTTCAGTAGACGGGGACAACGCCACGGGAAGTGCGGTGACCTCCTTGAGTTTTGTTGCATGGACTCTGGGATCGTCTTCCACAATCAGAATGAGCATCTCCCTTGTCCCTGGCAAAGGGCCATCACCACCCCAACCTTGAACATCGTTAGGCCTGTGGGGGCGCGCCGATGATATTGGAACTGGCGCCACTTCCACTCCTATTTCGGATCCTCTAATTCCGCCTCCTCCATGGCCCAGATTTCTACTTGCAGAGGGAGCTTGCTTAGCCCCTCCAGCGACAACCTCTCGTCCTCCTCCACCGTCAGACTCTAGCAGATCAAGCACGCCGCCTCATGCAGATTGTGCTTGGTCACAGACCATGAACAGATCTCCTGCATCCGATTCATCTTCACCTTATCTTCGCTTGTGATCTCCAATATCTTCGACTCCATCTTCAACCTCTAATCTGTCACCGCTCATCAAAAGCGGTGGAGAACACGAACTAGACAGAGATGAGAGATTTTCACTGCCGCAAGGTGGAACGACAATGGACTTGTGGGGGGTATGGCGTAACCGTGCTCTGGAGGGGAGTAATTGTCATCCAGCCCCACTGCACATTCATGGTATCGCCCAATCTCCCACTCCTCGCAGCGCACATCGTGCAAGCCACCGAGACCCGCACAATCCAGAGTCGTGCTAATCCGAGCAACGTGAAAAAGGGAAATTTACCTCTGAACCTGCGCCGATCTGCTCACCGGCTAGGCAAACCCTTCCGTCGCCCCCCCAACCATTCTCGTTTGCCTGCGAGAGCACAACCCCCAGCGGTACACCAGGAGACCCGCCGCCCTGAGACTGGCAATGTAGAGAGCCAGCCAACGTGTGTCGCACGTTTCTGCCTCGCCCGTGGAACACGTAGGGAACGACATCCGTCCATTATTACCCTTCTCATGGGAGTACATACTCAATTCACGCGGTCCCTTTTTATCGATGGAGTTTACATTCATTTATTATTGATTGCAACTTTTTTTGGTATCTTACCAAGCGGACCGCTTGGTAATGGAGTTTACATTCGATAATATATAATTGGCTTATATTTAAATTATGATCAAGGTAGATGTTGCTGTTTGCTGCACTTGACACGTCTATTACTAGGAAGCTGGACAGGGATATATATGGTTACCGTGCGCCCGAAGTCAAATGGTCAATTCCACTAAACGTTCAACGATTTAGGAACGGAGGTGAATATAGGAGATGAGTACTCCATCCGTTCCTAAATATAAGTATTTATAGAGATTTCACTATGAACCACATACATATGTATATAGATGCATTTTAAGCTTATTTTGCTCCGTATGTAGTCCATAGTTAAATACCTACAAAGACTTACATTTAGGAACGGAGGAAGTATTTAGGAATGGAGGTAGTATATAGCATCAGGTAATTAACTAATGCCATCAGCAGTAATGCCAATGTGTATAACCGGATTGTTTTTCCTAGCTGAATCCGATTGGTAAGGGTTGATTGCAATCGCAATCGCTAGCACATTCTACTTTTTTTTTTTGAGGGAATCTCGCACATTCTACTTTTTTCTGACAGCACGCTAACGAGGTCAAGGCCCGCTCAGAAGCCGTGATATCCATGGGCCGTTCGCGTGGCCTCCTGCGCGGTTTGGCCAGCAGTTTCGAAGTTTCGAAACGCGCACGCGCGCTCGGCCCCGAAAAACCACCGGCGGGGCAGCGGATTATTTTGGGATCTCATTATTCTTTCCCGTTTATTATCGTACCCCTCGTTGTACGCGCCGCGAGTCCCTGCCGCTGGGCCCCCACTTTCCCCGGGCCCAGGGGCCGTCCCGCCCCGCCCCGTCCGGCTGGAGCCCGTGACCCTCACTGCCAGGTGGGCCCGCCCCAGCTGTGCCGTCGAGGCGATAAAGACTCGTGTCGCTCTCCCGTCCGTCCGTCCGTCGGTCTCCTGCTAGTCCTCGGGTCCGGGTTCGACTTCGACTTGGCTGCTCCGGCTCAGACCCAGACACCGACCCGACGAACCCCTCTCCCTCAGCCCCTCCGCCGACCCCTCCGATTCCGGCTGCCGGCCGCCGGGGAGCAGCAGCGGCATGCCGCCCAAGCGCGGGCGCGGGAGGCCGCGTAGGGAGGTCCCGGCCGCCGCAGACGAGGCGAGCGGCGGGGGGACGGACGACGACCTAGGTCTCCCGCCCATCCCCTCCGCCTCCACCGCCGACGAGCCCACGCGCGGGCGCGGGCGCGGTCGGGGTAGGCGCGGCAGGCGCGGCCGGGGGGGCCGCGGGCGAGGGCGAACGCCCGCCGTCAAAGCCGAGGTAACCTAGCGCCCTACTCCACTAGCTAGGTCTCCCCTCCCCCCTAGCTCGACGACAGCAGCCGGCCGCCTATCGCATCTCCGCCGCCGCGGGGAGCGCTCGGATAGCCGCTGCCGTCTCGTTGGGTTCGGTTGTGCTTCGTTCGTTCCTGCCTTTTTTTCGCCTGCTTCCGGGAGGAGCGCTGGCTGCGGGATTTTAGCCCAGGCCGCCGTAATCTATAACCTAGAGTTGCCGCCTCCTTCTACTGCGGTCAGTATATTTCCCCGCCAACCTTTCCTTGTGGAAGAGCTTCGGCGGAGCTTCCTGAAATCCTCAATGGCTGCTTGTTGTTGGTCCTGGGTTGCAGGAGAACGGTGTGGACAAGGGCAACGAAGAGATGCCACAGCAGGATTCTGCCGAGGTCATTGTTTTTCCTTGTAGCATGCAAGTTCCATGGATTGGATTATTTTAGAAAGCAGTAATCCTTGTATTGTTTCATCCTCATGCTCGGTTTCTCAATTCCAGGAGAAAGACGCACAAGGGGGAACGGAGAACTCGAGACCAGCAAGAAAACGCAGGAGGGGGGATCCTGTTGCTGACCTCTCATCTCTTGAGCCTCGGCCCGCACGAGTTAGGAGGAAGCCGAATCTTATTCCGGTGGTAGATGATCCACCTAAGGTGAAAGCCAAGGTGAAAGCTCAGGTGCAATTTTTTACCTTTCTTGTTGATACTAGTCCCATCTCTTAGGTTTTCAGGACTAATGCGTGGTGGATGAATGATCAGGAAAGTATGCGCATACATTGCTTGTGCATTATTTGTAAGAGACTGTTTAGTTGTTTGTATGTTCCCCTATAGTGGGCACATGCATATTCCAATTTCTATTTACTTTGTATATATGTAAACAAGAAGCACAACTGGCAACGCATACATTCCCTAAGCAACGGTTCAGCTACCAAAGAAATGTACGTGAAATACTTTATATAAGAAGCATCTACATTTCCGAGTACCTGCTCACATTGTAGCCTTTACCTTTCCCTGTATGTACGTAGACATTCCCTAAGCAATGGTTCAGCTACCAAAGAAATATATGTGAAATACTTTATATAAGAAGCATCTACATTTAAGAGTACCTGCTCACATTGTAGCCTTTACCTTTCCCAGCATGTACATAGACATTCCCTAAGCAACGGTTTAGCTACCAAAGAAATATATGGGAAATATACTTTATATAATAATAAGCACTTACAAGTACCTCCTCACATTGTAGCCTTAACCTTTCCCAGTATGGACATAGAACATGACATGTGTTTGTTTGTGTCTGGAATTTGCAGAATACAAAAAGGATAGATGGAACCTCAACCATGTGTCATCAATGCCAGAGGAAGGACAAAGAAGGAGGAGTTGTGCGCTGCCTGGGCTGCAAAGAATATAGGAGGAGATACTGCATGGTGTGCATAAAGCGCTGGTTTGTGCCCTTTAAAACCATTCATGTTGGCCACCTTCTTCTGTTGCATTCGCCTGCCTGTTTTAGTAGAGTTAGCACTTGTGTTTGTTTGATTTCTTATTTTGTAAGTACTTTGTTCAGCCATCATGATGTGTTTGTTAACAAAATGACCTGGCTTGTGTTGTGGTGTGATCTGAACAGGTATCCACATTTAACAGTAGATGACTTTGTCAATAGTTGTCCATTTTGTCGCAATAACTGCAACTGCAAGACCTGCCTGCGGAAAAACATAATAGACAAGGTTTGCCTTCAGCCTTGTCTTTCAGGCTTTGTTTCATTTTTTTTCCTGTCTGCAGTCCATTTGATACTCCCATGCCTCTATAGGCTTGCATAATCCCTGAAGCAACATGAAGGGGCAAATGACATGCATTCCTGTTGCTTTAAATTTGTGTTTTCCACTGTAGTGCAGTGTAAAGTAAAAAAAAACTGCCAATGCTGTTGTAGTGTAACGGTAAGCTCTCCCGGTGAGGGAGCTACTGGCTAGGCTCAAAGTCTCAAACCCTGATGGCACTAAAAAAAGGTACCTCGCTGGCTACCCTGCTAGTGTCTGTGCGCCGGCCTGTGGTAACGGTAAGAGTGTGGCCCATGGGGGGAGGGGCAGTGGTCGCTGGCCCATGTGATGGTGCGGCCCTATGGGGAGATGCCAGGGTTTGGGGCCTTTTCTCGGTTGGTTGACTGAGTCTCTTAGTGAAATACCATGAGGCGGACTTGCTAAATATTTCCTTTTTATGGTGATGAGGCTGGCAGGAGTTGTGCCCATTCATCATGATTCAAAATCATTAGTCACTGAAAATAACAACACAATTTTTTTCCTCTTTTTTGTTCCAGGTTGACAAATGGCAAGTATCTGAGGAAGATATAGTCAAATTCTCTCATCGAAATTTGCACTTCTTGCTCCCATGGTTGAAAGACTTTCACCATGAGCAGATACAAGAGAAATCTGTTGAGGCAACAATTAAAGGTATTGCTGTTGGCTTGTTGAAATGCTGGTTTTTCTTATTTCTAGCTTAAGAACATGATTGTCAATTATTTATTGCCATCGTGCCCCTTCATTGTTTCAGGCATTTATTTCTCCAATGCAACCAACTCAGTACTTCTTTTTATTGATTTAAACTTGATTATATAAAAATATGCCAGTACCATATATGAGTCCAAATCAAAATATTCCATGTTCACCAGTTGCCCAAATTTCAGAATTTTGACTGCATGCATTATAGGATTGCCTTTTTTTTATCTATCTATTTATTTAGGAATAAAATCAGTCAGTGCTCCATTGGCTCTGCTGTTTCTTATGTTGCTTTCATAACAGGCATTGATGCATCTGAAGTGAAGGTCACTCAGGCTGAATGTGAAGAAAGTGAGCGGATATACTGGTTAGTCTTGCTTCAATTTTTATGTGCAAATTATTTGTTGCTTCAGATGTCTAAGTCATACTATTCTTTGGGACAGTAACAACTGCAGAACATCTATATTTGACTTCCACCGAAGCTGTGATAAATGTTCCTATGATCTCTGCCTGAGCTGCTGCCGGGAGCTTCGTGATGGACTTAGTCCTGGCGCTGCTGCTGCAAATAGCATGATCCCTACGCAACCTGGGGTAGAAGGCCTGGAAGATTTGCAACAGAGTAGTCATGGCAATGTTGCAAGTCCAAAGCCTTCTGATGGGCAGAATGATGTTTTGATGGACAGTGCAATTCCTGTTGAGGATAATGCTCCTGGTTTGAGACAATGGAGGGCGAATAACAATGGAAGCATACCTTGCCCGCCAAATGCTTTTGGTGGTTGTGGAGATTCTGTTCTTGAACTTAAGTCATTGTTGAAGGAGAATATAATTTCTGACTTATTGGAGAAGGCTGATTTTGTGGTCAACAACGAAAGAATGCTGGAGGTGGGAGGCTCAAAATGTTCCTGCTCTACGGACTCTGGTGAGGTGACCAATGGGTATAAATTGGCTTGTAGAGAGAACTCAAGTGACAACTACATATACTGCCCAAATGCTAGAGATGTTCAAAATGGAGCTTTAGATCATTTCCAGGAGCACTGGCTGAAGGGTGAGCCTGTTATTGTTCGTAACGTGCTTGAGTTAACTTCTGGGTTGAGCTGGGAACCAATGGTTATGTGGCGGGCTTTACGAGAAAGGAAAGAGAAGGATGAACATGAGCGGCTCTCTGTTACAGCTCTTGAGTGTCTGTCTTGGTCTGAGGTAACTGGCATCATGATGGTTATTGTTTTTAGTATATCACCATTGCTGTAATTGCCAGTGGAAAAGCTGATATCATGGATGCTGGAATTGCCATAGAATTCATTAACTTTGTGCTTCCATTTCTATCTGAATCAGTATTAAATGTTTCTATTTTGCTATTTGTGTCTGTATATCTGTGTATATTTAGTCAGTTAGTTTGCTTGCTACTCCCTCCATTCCTAAATATTTGTCTTTCTAGAAATTTCAACAAATGACTACATACGAAGCAAAATGAGTGTATCTATACTCTAAAATATGTCTATATACATCCATATGTTGTAGTCCATTTGAAATCGCTAAAAAGACAAATATTTAGGAACTGAGGGAGTAGAACATAAGAATTCAGGTTAGCAGAGTTTCTACGGATATTATCTTGTTTGTGCCTGCATACCTTCTAGTATTCTCATTTACTACCAGAATGCGTTTTTGTGGCGGGCAAGTCCCAATTGTTTGGTCTTATGTTCAATATGGGCTAAGCATGGAGGTTCTATGGTTGCCTCTTCTGATATTGATTTCCTATGTTGCACTTAATATCTACTAGATCATTTTTATTTTGACATTGAAATATTCTTAACACTACCATTGCTTCTGTTGAATTGCAATGCAGGTTGAAATAAACACCCACTTCTTTTTTGATGGGTATTCCCGTGGAGCTGTTGGTCCAGAGGGTTTGCCTGTGTTACTCAAGCTTAAAGATTGGCCACAACACAGCTCATTTGAGGATCGACTGCCACGACATGGCGCTGAGTTCATGTCTGCCTTGCCATTTCGTGAATATACAGATCATAAATCTGGTCCTCTTAATCTTGCAGTGCAGCTTCCAGAAAATGTCATAAAGCCAGACCTTGGTCCAAAGACTTACATTGCGTACGGCGTTGCCAAGGAATTAGGAATTGGTGATTCAGTCACCAAGATTCATTGCGACATGTCTGATGCGGTAGATAAACTGATTTCCTATGCTTCCTACTATTCATATATGTACATTTTATGGATTGGTATCTGCTTCATTTTGAATCTGAAATTGTTATGCTTAAGTTATCCTTGCATGGTCTTTCCAAAATGATGTTGGGTCGTATGAAGGTAGAAGTGAGAACTCAAACCTCAAGGTGTTGCAAAACACCCTGAGATTTGAGTATATGTACATCCAGGTTATTTATCACTGTGTGAAGATAAAGATCGCATGTGGATGTTGTAGGTGTAACTGCTTGTAGGTTCAGGTTTGCTCTTGTTGCTTTCAGTCAAATCTGCATGCTTTGGTTTTATTTTAATGGTTGCCATAACAGTTCACATTGTTGAACTCTTTGTTGTTGACTATGGATCATAGTAATTACTTGGTCAGGAACTGTAAAAATATAAATCTACATTGTGAAGATCTATTTGCCACATACTTCACCCAGCTGTCATATTTATCTTTTCCCTGTTTTGGTTTCTCCGTTGGACAATTTTCTGATTTATTTGCTCAGTTTTACGAATGATATCCTGTTTCATATTGTATAAACAGGTTAATATCCTAACACATACTGATGAAATAAAGCTCAAAGAACAAAGGGTTGTCGCGATTGAGAAAAAGAAAAAGAGTTTGGCAATAAGGGATTACAGCAGAAATCTTCAAGCTTCACAAATAGGTCCTGATAGTGACACGTCGATAGCTCTCAGTGAATTAGTCAAGGGGCCGAGACCTGAAGGATCTGGACATGGCTCATTCATTAAGCAGCCATTATCAGATGCTGTTTTAGATGGGCGGGACGGGGTTCATAAAGATGTGGCAGCTGATCAAGCTGAGCGGAACTTGACTGTCAATGGGCGAGCACCCATTGAATGTGAAGGGATTCACAAAGATGTGGCAGCTGATGAAGCCGAGGGGAACTTGACGGTGAATGGGCAAGTGTCCATTGTAGGTGATGCGGATCATATGGATATTTCAGTCACCAAGGAGGCAGCAGAAGCCACAGTTAATGATAGGGAGAAGGTCGGTTGTGGTTTCAGCAGTGAAGATAAAAGTGCATCTCCAGATAATTCTGAAGGATCTTCTGAACCTAATGGCCATCAAATACACCGCAGGAGACATTGGCTTCGTTCTTCTAATGCATCAAAGAGAAAAAAGGAAGCAAGCACAGAAGATGAAGATAAAAGTGAACCTCCAGATAATTCAGAAGGATCTTCTGAACCTAATGGTCGTCAAACACACCGCAGGCGACGTGGTTCTTCTAATGCATCAAAGAGAAAAAAGAAAGCAAGAACAGAAGATGAGGTGCCTGGGCCCATAACTCTCGAGCCAAAAGATGATGATCTCCCATTTGTAGAGGAAAACCAACCAGAGGGTGGTGCCTTGTGGGATATATTCCGACGGGAAGATGTCAGCAAACTACATGATTATCTAATAAAGCATTCAGAGGAGTTTAGGCATTACAAGTATGAACCAGTGAAGAAGGTGATTAGCTCTGTCTGTTGACCTTTTAACCATGAAATGCCATATGGCTTCTTATTCTCATGTCGTGTAACTGTTGCATCTTGACAGGTTATTCACCCTATACATGATCAGTGCTTTTACCTAACAAATGAGCACAAGAGGAAACTTAAGGAAGAATATGGTAAGTTAAGAATAATGATGTCTTCTGGAAGAATTAATATTCCCTCGGTGATTTACTTCCTAGTTCTTTGTCCACTGCATATATGCAGGAGTTGAGCCTTGGACATTTGAACAGAAGCTTGGTGATGCAGTCTTTATCCCTGCAGGATGTCCCCACCAAGTCAGAAATTTGAAGGTATGATATGCCATGCACTGAATCAGTTTCTGATTCCTCTGCCATTAATGCCATACTTCTGAATAGAAATGACTGCTGTTACCTGTGGTGTTTCTCCTTTTGTTAACTGTTTTTGTTCTTGAGCAGTCTTGTATAAAGGTCGCACTTGACTTTGTTTCGCCGGAAAATTTACGAGAGTGCATCAAGTTGACAGAAGAATTTCGTCTGCTTCCAAACTGGCATAGGGTGAATGAAGATAAGCTAGAGGTCTGCCGTTTTTCCGTACTCTCCTGCTGCATGTATACAAGCTTATCTTATTATTTATCTGTATGCTAATCTTGATCATGATTATATATAGTATGCCAGTCTTGATATCTCCATAACTGCCACATGCTCTATTTTTTCTGCACTCTTCTCTGATTCTGAAATTCTGTGACAATCTAAACTTCCAGGTTAAGAAGATAGCTTTTCATGCAATCAAAGAAGCCATTTATGATATCTCCAATGGTGGCAAGAAAAGGTTAGTGGCAGCAACTCCCAGCATGGTCTCAACTTGCTTTTGCTATGACATAAAAAGTACTAAATCAGGAAATGTGCAAATAATGCTACATTAGTGTTCCTGTGTACCTCTGCTTACTGCTATGTTATACACAAGAAATTTGCATGGCCTCTATCTGCAATCTGAATATCGAAGTAATGGTGCATCTGTGATCTTACGCGCTGCTGAGGGTCTTTGTGAAAATGAATCATAGGGACATGGTGCTGTTGCCACGCAAATTTTGTGTAGATAACTGGGGAGTTGATTTACAAAATTGAAAAGTTCTATATTGTGATCTTGAGGGCCCTTTATGCATTGATGGTTAAGTAGGTTAAATGCTTTAGTAGGATAAGATTTATTCTGTTGTAAATAATGAAGACATTGTTTTCTTTTATACCAGACCTAAAAAGGAACCTGCTGGGCGTGGTAAAAAGAAAGCTGGTCGTGGTCCAGGAAAAAGGAAAACTGGCCGTCGTTGTCGAGGGAAAAAGATACCTGGTCCAAGTGAATCCGCAGAACCAGAGGAGCATGAAGTGCAAGGAGAATCAGCTCTGGACATGTCTGAAGCTGAAGGTGGACCTGCAGAAATGGAGGAGCACGAAGAACAGTCAGCTGAGGACATGTCTGAAGATGATGAAGACGAAGCTGCAGAAAAGGAGGAGTGCCAAGAAGAATCTGCTCTGGACATGTCAGAAGCTGAAGATGGACCTAGTGAGTCAGCGCAGGACATGTCTGAGTTTGAAGATGAGCCTGCAGAAGTGGAGGAGCAGCAGAAACAATCAGTTGAGAACATGTCTGTACCTAAAGATGAGCCTGCAGAAATGCATCAGGAAGAGTCAGCTCAGTACATGTCTGCACCTGCAGAAGCGGAGAAGCCCCAAGAAGAATCAGGTCAGGACATGCCTGAAGCCGAAGACAAAGCTGCGAAAATGGAGGCGTCTGAAGCTGAAGCTGGACAGCTAGAGGCTCAGGATCACCATAAGCAACCAGCTGATGGCACGCCTGAGGTTAAACAGGAGCAGCTCCAGAAGCAATCAGCTGAGGCCATGCCAACCCTGGCGCCATGAGAGTATCCTCTCGCTGCTTGACTTTGCGCCCGTCACCTGAGAACCTGACCTGCGGCGTCGTCTTTTGACTTGGGCCATGTTCCTTCCACCCGTATGACCTGCTGTAGCGTTTTGAGGGAGACTGTCGAGCTCCCTGACCCCTGAGCCTTGCCCGTATGACTATATCTATATCGAAGGCGCTCCATAGCTGCGGCTGCGGCTGCGGAGCGTGGCATAGTGGTTGGTTGTCTTTCTGTGGGCCCCTTGTTTATTTTGGTGGTAATAATAGTAGTACTAGTGCTGACAGCAGGGTTGCTGTATACGTACCTTGTAAGCCTGGGACTTAGATATGAATCATGCATCGCATGCTATCGACCTCTAGTGACCATATTGCAACTTGACCACCTCTCTAAAATCAATTCACGATCAACTCTTCAGCATTGAAGCCAACGGCGAGCCCTGCGTGTCCTCCTCTTCTTCATGTCTGCCCGTTGATCGTGTTCGGGCGCCTCTTGCCCTCATCGTCCCCTCCTTCCTTTGACTCTTCATCGAAAGGGTTCCCTGCTTCGACCTACAACTACGCGAATGACTTACTCACCGTGACCTTTTTTAAAAATTATATATATCTACGTGTGTGCACGCGCGGATTTTTGTGGATATACACATTTATATGCGCCGTATACAAAAGCACGAATACATGAACCAAAATGGCCTTGTATATTCTTATTTTCGGGCCGGATATTAGTCTTTTTTTCTGTAGCGTAGCATATAATCTATGATGCCACATCACGAAATCTTACAGGTAATTAGAGAACATCCATATGTACTCATATGTGTTAGAATTAAACACACATGTTTAATTGAAAGGGAATCTCCCCTTGTTAACTGCCATGCCGTTGCCAACAGGCAACCGACGCGCCTCTCCCTTCGTGTCCCTATGTATCATCGCGTCCCTACGGGATGTATATATTGTAACAAACCCAATCAATGAGAACAGCGATTCCACTACTTGTCAATTGTCTCTCTTTTCTTTTAACAAGTTATCAGCACGCGCTCCGGCGAGAGCAATTCCGACGAGAAGACATGGAGAACAGGGAAAAGGTGAGAAACGGAACCATGCCTCGAGTTTCGATGTCCCTGTTTCTCCGCCTCCTTTGCGTCCATGGCCGTGGCCGCCGCTTCGAGCATCGTGTGCGCGACCTCCGCCGCTTCCGGCGTGGAGGTTGGAACCAGCGCCGCCAGGACCTCCGTCGCAACCACCGGAACGGCGCGGGGCCGTCGAACCAGCCTGTGCAGCCCGATGTGCCCGCCCGGCTTCTGGCCGGTCCGGCTGCACCAAGGCTCGAGGCCGATGGGGGCATCGACCCGGCGCTGGCGGCTCCGCCGCCGCCGTTCTGGTGCTCGGTGCATGGCTGGGTAGTATGCCCCCTGCACCAGTACGACTTTCCCGTCATGATCCGCCGCTGCAGCCTTCGACCCCAGCGGTTGTTGAAGCAGAAGCCGGCGTGCCGCTCCAGAGGTTGCCGACGGTCGCGCGTGTCCCGGGCGACGCCGCCGCGCCGCCGCGCCTGCCGTCCCCGACTCCGTCGAACGGCCACTCCGGCCGCTCCGGCTCACGGAGCCCCGCGGCACTCGGGCTCGCGAACGGCACCGCGTCCGGCCCCCTCGCCCTCGCGCGCTGCGCGCTGCGCCCGCCCGCGCCTTTGGCGCCGCTGCACCCGTCCGCGCTGCTTTATGGCCTGCATCTCACCAGTGAGGATTCTCCACTGGTGACGCCCGCGAGAGCGACCACATGGCGCTGCTCCCCACCCCGCGGATTTGTCGGCGCGGTCCGCAGTGACCAACATCGTGGTGTCCCTCCGGCGTGGCTCGAACCATCCAAGCGGTGGTTCTGTGAAGCAAATCGATTGATTTGTGCCCACGTAGGGAATCACGATGGAGAACCTTATCTCTTCGTCTCTTTACACTAAGGTCCCTGCAGTTACTAGAATTAGCAAAACAGGCTGATTCAGTGGTCCAGGCTAATATTCGCACATCATCCTTCAATTTCGGGGATTTTGCAAATTGCTCCTGTTAACAATGCTATTTACTACTACCTCCGTCTAGGTGAATAAATTATTCGCGTAGTTCTAGGTCATCGATTTGAGGAATTAAATATGTGCTATATGTCATGAAAAGTATATCACTAGATTTCTACAACGATGTAGTTTCTAAATATATATTTTTTATCACATATAATATATATTTAGATAGTTAAATCGTCAACCTAGAACTACGCGAATGACTTATTCACCGAGACGGAGGTAGTAACGTTGATCTGTGTTGACCCTATTATTTCCAGTATTTGTCTTAAATACTATGTTTCTGTAGAGTACCTTGTATTCCAGAACGTGATGTAATATATTTCCATGTTTCTTACATGTTGAGATTCATTACATCTATTATTTGCAATTGAGATTTGTTTTTATCTCTTGCAAAGATAAATTTAGTACCTCTAGAGTACTGATCTGTGATTGAGAATTTTTTTTCTCTCGCAAAACAATCTCATTGCGATTGAGACTAATTTCTCTCGCAAAATATTAATTCACTTTGCTGAATTATCTTGCAACTTGATACAACATCATCTCATTTAATTTGAGGTCTGTACAACTCAAGCTCTCACTTGAACATCAAGTTTACAACATCATTACTGTTCATTACAATAGTAGTGTATTTCCATTGAGTATGATGTATTCCGGAATGTATGTATCTCCATGTTTGCTACATGTCGAGATTAATACGTCTATTTGCAATTGAGATTTTCAATTTTTTGCAAATACGGGTGCAAAATTCAAGGTGATTTCTTCAAATTGATGCTTGAGATCACACAATAGTCATGGATCTACTGCCTATGCAGATTATCGATGACTACTGATAAAGCCTATATTTTGTCGTTTCGACATTATGATTGACAAAGTGCTCTTCCACACATTTTACTAAGTCATGAGATAAGGCATCAGGAGTGAGTATCTACTGATTTCATCAGATTATACTCCCTAGTGCTGCGAGATCTACTCCCTATCTTCAAGATGTCATACTTAGCAATTTGAGATTCACACTAATGGTTTCAAGATAACTTCTTGAAATACCCATTGATTTTTCTAAGTTCATTACAACATCAACCATGATGGTCTTTAATTTACTGGTTGTAAATTAATCATCTCTGGTTTACCCATAGAGGTAACATATGGCTATAGAGTTTGAGGCATTCGTCCTCAATGGCCACCACTGTCCTATCTGGGCCATGGACATCATGATCGCTCTTGTGTCTCGTGGAATAATGTGTGCAATCCAAGACCGTAGAATTCACCTCTAGTCGGAATCACACCGCTAACAGAAAAATATGTTGCCTTATAAATCTTAAGGCATTATATCGATCCTGGTCTCAACATCGGGTTATTATGTATCAACTATTCCTGGGGCGTAAAGAATCTCAAGGGCAAAGGTTTGAATCTCACTTCATCCCTCCAACATGACTATCAGCAGTCACGGGACCCTATGAGCACGGAGAACATGAAGGTTGAATATGCATCAACTAACATGTTTGAAGACTTTGTCTAGTCTATCAATCTCCTCAGTGGTCAACATAATTTATGTCCATTTACGATGTTCTAATAAGAACATAAATATTGTTGTCATCATATATTGTATATCACAATATATTGTATCGGCACTTTGATACAAATACATTTGTATGTATTCTATATATCTGATAGTGATTTTCATATTGAGAATCTTCACGTTTATATATAGATTTCTACGGGAGTCAATCCGATGAAAAATGATATGTGCTTTGTGGGTATATGCACCACAAACTTTATACTCAGGGAAGTCCAATGTTTCCACTCTCATTGAGAGAAAGGAGATATTTAAATCGCTACACGCGATGAGGTATTTGTTAGCTCAACTCGAGTCGTATTTATTATCCCTGTGGGTACTCGAGTAACGTCGGGATGCTTTATTGCTTCCCAGGTTTAACTCGTACCCTACTAAACTATGAAGGTATCCATCAAAATAGTTTCCATAGCGAAACTTATGATGACAACAAAGAGAAATAACTTCTCTTTACCATATGCAACGGATATGGCAAGCACATTCTCTGTGTATCTTCTGGATTGAACTACACATACGACTCAACCCGTAGCACATGTTGCGTACGAGATAGTTTTCCAGAGTGTCTTGTACATGACAAACTTGGCATACTAGCCTTGGTCATCGAGACATTGGGTTGAAACGAAACTATCAGCAATTCCAATAGTTTGTGATTATTATGATGCTAAAGTCTAATAACATTTGGATTTTATGTGCACTACAAGTGACACAGGGAAGCTAATTTTAAGGCTCGAACACCTTAAAGTCTACGCTGAACCACTCAGACTCCTTGAGTGCATCAAGTCGAGGTAAGTGGCTCTTCCCAGCCATTGAGTAGACTATTCAGGTATTCCATGGTTTTAAAAGACATATCTACATGATGGTCTTAAGTGTGTCCTTTATTCACACGAAACCATTGGCTCATTATCCTGACATCGATTTCAAGCAAATCGAATGGATAACATTGCAGAATTCTCCTTGAGTGCCTTCTCTCTGGCCCTTGGATTGAAGTTTAGCAATTTGTCCTAATGTCTAGACTCAAAATGGTTTGGTAGAATCCTATCCAAAGAGTTATGCTCATTGCATTATCTTTACTTTGGAATTGCAACTTACCAACTTTATGTTGGAGTCATGTAGTTTTACACGCTCATGACCAAACTGCATAATATTATTCCCCTATGTCTTTGATACGTGGAAATCTATCAAGTATTTCCTATCTGGGGTAATTCGGTTGCATACTGATATCACCACCCGGCATACATCATTGGCCCCTCAACATATAGTTAGGATCTATGTGAGGAATAACTGTATTTCCGTCAATACCTCAAGCCCCTCGCATGGGGAGTTATTCAAGGCCAGTATGCTGATTTAATGAGGAACATTTCCAGGCATTAGGGGGAGATTTCAAGTACCATAAAAATGCCAGGAAATTAGGGGAATGTTCAACACATTTCTACCCCAAATCCACGTACTCAAAGATCTGAGCCATGCATTCAGAAGATTTGCAACACATTGCAAATAATCTGCCAGATTCATTTACTGACTATAAAGGTGTCACACAATCCTACAATCCTGCAAAAGTACGCCTGAAAGAGTAGAGGTACCAGCAAAATCCACTCCACTCCTTGTTCAAAGCAACATGGGGAGATGTATAGCAGAAGTACACCAGGATTCAGCTTCTCGTAAGCAAGGATATCAAGGCCTGTGAATCAGTAAATGCAAGTTAACTTCACGTTGGCAGACACCTAATGGGTAGTATACACCCAGTGGACGGGAAACCTCCACCAACCCAGGTCATAGTGCACACAATGACCGGGACATCGGAATACCCGACTCAATCGCATTGGGAAATCGCGAGAAGTCACTACGGGTAACGATATTTTCATCAACTATATATTGATATACAGATTCTGGAGAATCATATAACCGGAAGTCTATAATTGTCGACATACATTTCTCAACTAGATTGCAAAACCTTACAAATGATTCAGATCCAAAGACCATGGCCATGGCAAAGTGTGATCAACACTCGGACTGAACTCAAGCAAAGGGTATAATCTAGGTAGAAATGATCTTGCTCAATAATGGGAAGGTATTCATAGGCAATACCTACACCAGTTTTCTTCTAGAAATAGAATTGAGAACAATGAGGTGGTGAAACAAAGAGCAAGTATTGTAGCACAAGGGTTCACGCAGATACCCAACTATTCTCCAGAGGTGGAATCTCATTCCGATAACTTATATCATTGGCAGTTCAAAATCATCTATCTCTGTAGTTGATAGATGTAGTGATCACATGTCCATGTGGATCACTAGATTCAGACATATATGATTGATTTCCGATGGAATCTCAATTCTGAATCGAAGTACAAAATGCAACATATATTGTGTAAAATCAATAAGTCACCATATGACTTATTATTATCGTCGGTACATTTGGTACAACCGACGTAGTGAGTTCCTTATTCACAAGGATTACTCCTACAATGATGATTATCCATGTTTGTGTGTCTGCAATGACGACACATGTAATCATCTAAATGACAGAGTTTAAGAAGGATTTGGGTAAACCAAAATACCGCTCGTTACTACAACTTGAGCACCTTCATTCATACATTATGGTATACTATGTTGTCTATATCCAAAATATATTGGAGAAATCCATTATGGACAAATATTATCCATCCATAACTCTCATGGTAGTTCATTCTCTAGACGTAGAGAAAGATCTATTTAGACCAAGAGATGATGGAAATGAGATATTGGGACTCAACGTTCCATAATGCCATTGGATCCACCAAACACAATTGGTTGGGACTCAAGAATATCTATCGATATCTCCAAAGGCATCAAACATCTTGTCCTGGTTTTTCAGTTTCACAGAAATGTGAACACCGATATCATTGGATACATCGATTAGATCCCCACTATGTCAGATCGTAGACAAGCTTAGTGTTCATACTAGGTGTGGTAGCCCCCTCATGAAGAGTCTTCCAAACAGACCTCATGGCTACATCCACCAACCATTATCTCAAAGATAATGTTGCTTGTGTTGCCCGGATGCAAACAGGTTACGTAATTAGCAATATCATCATATTGCATATCTTGCAAGTCAAATCATGTGAATGATTTGTTCACCAAGTCTCTACCAGCTTCTACATTCCAGAAATACGTTCATGGAGTTGGTATGTGATGGCTTCGGAATTTGCAAGAATCAGGGGGAGTACTTTCGTGAATTGTTCCTGTTCAAAGCATCATATTATACTCTTTTTTTCCTTAATGAGTTTACTTTAAAGGTTCTCATGAAGGTTTTTAATGAGGTAATATCAACATGAGATCATATGTCATACTTTCTATTTTCCCCACCGGGGTTTTTAAGAAAGTGTATATGACATATTTATCGTCCTCTAAACTCTATGAGTTTCCTGGTATTGAGTTAAAAGAGACAATAACCATTATATGTTGCATCATTTTCTCCTTATTTTTCCCACTGGGTTTGAAGGAGTTTTAGCAACATATTCTACACTACTCCTCATATTTTTCCCACATGGTTTTTGGAGGAGACTCTTTCGAGTTGATGATACTACATGGACAAGCGAAGATTAGGGGGAGTGTTAGAATTAAACACACATGTTTAATTGAAAGGGAATCTCCCCTTGTTAACTGCCATGCCGTTGCCAACAGGCAACCGACGCGCCTCTCCCTTCGTGTCCCTATGTATCATCGCGTCCCTACGGGATGTATATATTGTAACAAACCCAATCAATGAGAACAGCGATTCCACTACTTGTCAATTGTCTCTCTTTTCTTTTAACAATATGTAACTTTTTTTTTCTTTTTGAAACTTCTAAGCAACACTTTCGATTTTTTTTAAATACATGAGCCCGGGTGCCAAATGTCCACCCAGCTGAGGGGATAATGAAGCAGAGAGGCAGAGATAGATAGATTCGATGGCCATGGCCATGGCAGCAGCGGCAGCCTCCCCCTCTTGCTCACCGCCTCCATGGCCAGCCTCCTCCTCCACACGCACCAGCAGCAGCTGCTCACTCCTCTACACAGCCACGACCGCACGGCCAGCCGCTTCTCCGAGCGCGCGCCGCCTCCGCCGCCCACGCGCGCTGCCGGAGACGGCGCTGGTGGCGGCCGGGGTGGCGGCGGCGGGGGTGGCCGCCGCCGTGCTCCTGCGGGGCGACCGGAAGGCGGAGCAGCCGGCGCCCACAGAGAAGCAGGAGGCGTCGGAGGAGTGCTCCGCGTGCGGCGGGAGCGGCCTCTGCCCGCGGTGCAAGGGGGAGGGGTTCGTGTTCAAGGAGGTCGGCGAGGAGGCGGCCGGCCGGGCGCGGCGGGCCGCCAAGAACATGGCCACCCGCTACACCGCCGGCCTCCCCACCAAGTGGACCTACTGCACCCGCTGCTCCTCCACCCGCTCCTGCACCGCCTGCGACGGCTCCGGCGCCGTCCCCTTCCGCGCCAAGACCACCACCACCACCAATTAGCAAAGCCGCCTCTTTTTCAGTAGCAATCGCCGCAGCAAGTATCCAACTCTTCTTCTGCCATGAATCGATCGATCAATCAAGGGGAATTCTTCATCTTCATCTTCATCTTGCTACTATTCATGTATTGTAGTATATATATATATGATTATATGTCCATCCATGATCCATCCTGTCAGGGAGTGAGGGGAGGACAGTCTGCTCCCCTCCCTCCCCTGATCTACTTCAGAAACCAGTACAACAACATATGATGGGGTGCTACTCGCTACCATCTTGCAACAAGAAGAACAACAACACAGCTAGATAGCTATCTGTCTACGTAGCTTAACCCAAGCTCAGGTGAGGATGCTGGGATCTAGCAGCACCTATTGGATGGGAACCCAGATGGCAGTGCGGGTGCTACAACAGCCCTTCCGGGCCGAGTGCGCACCGTCTCATCGGCACGGTTCCCGCTGTTCATCGTGAGAGGGTGGGCGCACGGCATCTCCGCGCCGACGTCGTTTCCCATCTCCAGCAGCTGGTTCAGGTTGTTGTCGTCAGTCTTCTTCATGGCATTATCGTCATCGTCATCATCGCCGCCTCCTGCGCCGGGGTTCGGGGGCTGCTTCATCGGAGTGGTCTGCTGCTCATCGTCTGACCAGTAGCCGTTCTCTCTCATGGCCAGGTCGTCGTACTCCTCGTCCGACTTGGTCGACTGCTCATCCACTGATCCTGCTTCCTCCATCTGCTTCATGGACAAAAGAATGGAAAATCAGTTATAAGTACCCTAAACTTTCCTGTTCGACTTAATGGTGTCTCTCTAGCTGGAATGCAGCACCGCAACAGTTGGTATGTCGATAAAACTGCAGCACGGCATACTCATTTTTTCATCTACAGCAAAGAATGAGGCTGACTCCAAATTTTTGTACCACTAGCACAAACAACTATAAACTTTTACCTCGTTATAGTTTTCTTATTATCGTAGCAGCAGCTTTCGTAAGATTTTCCCACAAACAAATTTACGTTATTTCTTCATGCCAGACATTATTGTCATGACATTACCGTGCAGAGAGAAGGAGGATGAAAGATGAAGAATAAAACATGTTATTTTTACACTACCTCTTGAATTTCCTTTTCTTCGTCAGTCAGATCGTCGTCATCCGTCTCTGCATCACCAGCATCGACTTCCTCTGCTTCTTCTTCGCTGTCAAACACTGAATACTTATCCGCAAGCTGTATCTGTATGAGATGAAGCAGTGTCTGTCAGGCCAAGTACAGAATTGGCATTTTGCTTCAACTAATACTAGGCTACATATAAATGCCGTTTTTAAGAAATCTGAAGGGTTAATGATCTATCCATGCACATAATTAACTGTTTTGACTTGTGAGCCGTGACAAACATTAGATTATTATCACAGCGTAACTCATTTTCTATGCACATAACCAATTGTGAAATATACTTATAATAACATAAAGGATTACTTTAAGATGCAGACCTCTTTGGAATTATCATCTGACATCTTTGGTGTGCTGCAACACGAGGATAAATACCTACTCCCTGTATCTGTGCCATCAGCCTTGGAGTCATCGGCGCTACCAGCATGACTGGCGCATCCGGTGTCACTTGGCCACGCACTAATCCCGAAAGAGCCAAACTGAAGATTGACAGGCTCTGCCTTCCCAATTTGCAGCGGGCCATACATAGGATTTCCAACAGACTTCTCACTGCCCGTGCCGTCATTTCCGTTTCCACTGCTGTCGCCGGCATCGACAGGCCACGCCTTAGCAACGGAGCCGTCGGTGTTAAGCAGCGCCATCAGATTCCTAGAAGACCCCTTCCTCTGAATCAGCTGAAACATCCCCTTGGAACTCGACGAGTTTGCGGCGCACTGGCTCCTGTACTCTTCATCCACTATAGCTGCAGTGTTTGTGTGTGGGTCATAAAACTGCTCCCCTGCCTCCCGCCGGCGAAGGCAGCTAAAAACCGTGGCGTGTATGGCCGCCACGCTCCGGTCTACGTTGGTGTTGTTGATCTTCGGCACTCGATGCTTGTCGGCCCGGTTGCAGAGGTACTCCTGGATTGCTCTGATGTTCTGGATGTATTTGACGTACCTGTTCTTCGCCGGATCAAGCGTCATGTACTTTGCACGGACCGCAAACCGTTCCAAATGCTTCTCCTCGTTCGTAATGTATACCATAAACGGTATCACGGAGGGATGTTTCTTCATCAGCCCCATCTATCATACATTAGACAACTATAAGAGTAAAGACAAGAATGTAGTCACTAAGGAAACAAAATAATACAGGTAAACAACATGATTCTTTTGTTTTTGTGCGCGAAGAGAATAGCATATGGTTCTTGACCATACATACCACAAAATTCAGGCTTAAATGAACCCCTTCTACAATTAGAGATTCTTTCCGCTCCTCCCAGGTCGTAATTAGTCTGTCAAGGCTGCCAATGATCATCTCACTCTGCGCCTTGTATCCTTCTATCGCCATCTGCTTCTTGCTGGGAACTTCGGTTCTACTAGGAGGCGAGTCCGAGGAGGATGCGCCATTATGGCACTTCTCATCTGATGAAGTGCCGGCATCTTTGTCTGCATCAGCGTTTGAATGAGAAACAACAGCGAGTTTGTTGGCCTTGCTTTTCGCCTTGGCTTGGGCAACCGCAACGGGGTCTAGATAATCTCCTGCGTGGTAGGTTGACGCGTAGAGCAGAGGGTTTTCTTTCTCTTCTACGAAACTCCTCATCATGTGCCGTATAGAGTCGGTAGAAACCACGGTTGTGATACCCAACCTGTTACCCTGGGAGAAAACCAAAAAAGGCAGGAGTAAGGAATTGCAGAATTATCACCCAATTCACCTGTAGCAGGCAACGCGGTTTTTCATAGATATACACAGTATAGTACTAAGTGCAAGCACAAGGGGTCCATCAACTTCTATCCGCCAACGAAGGGTTTCCCTAACAAGAAGATAAACACTTACCAGCAAGGATGATAGAGTGGACTTGCCGCACCCACTTGTGCCACACAACAGTACTGTCACTGATTCTTTCCTCTCCTTTATCCTGACGTAGAAAACAGGGAACACACAAAAGGAAAGGTCACTGATGGAACAAATTCCTATCAGAAGAACATTTCACAGAAGTCATTCAACTTGTTGAAGATTGGATGATATGATCTTGGGAAATAGTCGAAGGTTGGCGAAATGGTGCGGCGCAGTTACCTGCAGGCGAGGAGCAGGTCGGCTCTCTGATTGGGCCCGACGTACTTGTACAAGGTGAGGGCGTCGCACACGACATCCAGGAACTCCTCCCTGGAAACAACGGCAGTGGTCTGGGTCTTGTACAGCTCGAACGGTATGTTGGTCATGTTCTCCGCGTCCAGGAGCTCGGCGACCTTCATGCCATCCTCCTGTGTGGTGGATCCATTCAGTTTCGACGAGTCTACGAAGGCGCTCCTGGCCACATCGAACACTCTCTTGCTGATCTGGTGACATGAACAAACAATTGGTGGGTGAGACACCGTTGTCATTTGTTCAGTTTAGGTAGTCTAGGAAAGCTAATTAAGGTGTCAGGATATTGCATCTAGAATGGTAACAGTTACTACATGATAAGTAAACAGATAGTGTACTGAAAATAGAATAGACAAGGCAGATAACATTATATTCCTGAACAAATCCATGATAACATGGACAGAGATACTATGATTGTGATGTGGATTCCAATCTATCATTAATCATTCCGTAGTACTACTTGGCAGTTGGCACCACCACTAAATTAGGGGACTGAAACTGAACTCAGGAGAACAGACTACAAAAGTAACTGTAGGATGTATAGCAAGAAACCAGAGAGTGTAAGAATGTGGATTATTTTAAACAAGGTGGACAGTATTATACCAGGGAACACAAATCGACCAGCTTGATTCAGATATAAGAATTAATGTTGCATGCTGGACATTCCTTAACTGAATCATGGTGACAGCGACAGAGACCGTAGGATGCTGAGTCTAATCTAAAAGATTCAGACTGAACCCAGGGGAACAAAAATGTAAACTGGATCATGAAACAATCCATCTATCTAAGAAAAGACCCTGGTATTTGGCTCCGAAAGCAGGACTACAAAAGTGAGATGAGGCAGAAAGATTGGGGGACAAGCAGGAGTGGGGAAGACGACGGACCTTGAAGGCGTGGCGCGGCTTGCAGCCCATGAGCTGGAGCGCGCTCTGCAGGACGGGCCGCGTGTAGCGGAAGCCGCTCCTCCCCCGGCGGTCGTCGGCGACGGCAATGTACAGAGGCGGCTGCTTGGAGGCGGCGGCGGCGGCCATGTCCGCTGCCCGGACTTCTTTTCTACGGCCAAGCGGCGAGCTGAGGCGAGGAGCCCCTCTGAATGGATCGAGTGAGCGGCGAGTCGAGGCGGAGCTTCGAGTGGGGGAGGGGGGTTTGAGTCCCGGGGGGCCATTGTCCCGGCGTGGGGATGCGACGAGGTGGCGGGGGGCGGTGCGGCGGCAGATGTCGCGGCGGACACGCCGCGGCCGCCCGTGCCCTCCACCTGTCCCCCGCCCCGCCACGCCCACGCTCACTCGGCGTCCTTCGCCCCCGGCTCGGTCATCGTGTCGTCTAGTTCCTTCACCTTATTTATTTATTTATTTATATACTATAATATCCTAGTAATATTTGGTATACTGTCAAGGCTTGCCATAAGAAGGGCTAGTCAATGTTTTTCGCAAGCTAACCTACTTGCAATGCTCTAAAACTTTGCCAAAAATTGATAACTTTAGATACTTTTAATGCTAAAAGTACATCAAACACCCGCCACTGACGTGTACTCCCTCCGTCCCATAATATACAAACGTTTTTGACATTAGTGTAGTATTAAAAACATTCTTATATTTTACGACAGAGGGAGTATTTTATATGACGCGCACTATGTTTCACCCGCCACTACTAAGTATTTAGTGCGGCAGGTGAAGCCAAGGACCCGCTGCTGCAATTCTTTTTTCAAACTTTTCACGCCGAAAATTAGTGAGATTTCGCCGTGAAAAATCAGTCTACCACCGTTGCTGCTGGACCAGCGCTCAAAAATTCGCATCCAACACCGCTGCCCCCCGCACGCACACGGTCCACCACCAAGCTTTTGCCACCCCAGCGCGCTCTACCTCCGCGTGCCGCCGCCCTGAGCCCCCAACGCCGACACCCCCGCCTCCTTCACCGGCTCTTCCGCCCGCGCCCTTGACCGCCCCTCCGCCGATGCTTCGTCCCCCTCCACCGGCATCTTGGTGCCCTTCGTTGGCCCCTACACCGGCGCCTCCCCCCCCCTCCCACACACACCGGTGCCTTGGTGTGCTCCTCATCCTACATAGACAATCGACCGGTATAACGTAACTGATTTCAATTCATTGCTTGTGCTATGTTCGTGCTCGCGGTTTGCTGGCCGGTGATGGATATGATACAATTGGTTGAACACGCGCGATGAACTTGCTCGCGGTTTGTTGTTGTCTTTTACATGAAATGCAAATGAGTGCCAACGTTTTGAAGAAATGTTGATTCGCTTCCATTTCATCGAATTTCTGGCACTCAATATGTCCCACTTATAGCTGTTGGAAATATGAGCAATTTTCCGAATGATTTCATTACCAGAAATACTAGATAAAGCATGACTAATATAGCAAATATAAAGCAAGTCATGCAATCTGACAAAGAGAAGGTAAACATCGTCTGCATATATGAACTTGAGGTAAACATATCTAGAACAGACACTAGATGAAGATGTTTATACCACATAGAACCTAACATATGTAGGGCAGAGACTAGAGCCAAGAACTGTAGCACGACTTCTAACAGAAAGGATAAGAACACGTACGGCACAGCAGCAGCAGAAGCGCTGGACTTGGGGTCGATGTCCTCGCCTGCCATGTCGTCGAGGAGGTCCTTGACGTTGGGGAAGAAGTCGTCGTCGGGGAAGTAGTCGTCGGCGACCGGATCGTCCATGATGAAGCAGCCAGTAGTCGCGCTGAGCGCTCCCCAAAAACCTTATCACCCTTCTCCCGTACAGGACTCAAAAGGTGCGGTCTCGGAGGCCTACTGTCCCGACGCGCGGTGCACGCCGCAAGCCGGGATGAGGAAGACAGCAGTAGCGCAGAGTTTGGAACTGTTTGGCGAGAGGAAGAGAACCTTCTGATGTGTCTCTCGGGAGAGGAGCGACCTCTCTTATATAGGCACAACATAGGGACGCGAACAGGCTGCGCCGGGAGGTGAAGCAACGGAGGGAGACGAAGTGAACAGGCAGCACGCGAAGAGGTGCACCGTTCGTATTCATTATCCACTACCGCAAAACTTTTCAGCTCCCAGGTGACCTTTCGTATACCCGTAGTGCGTGGCAAAAATTAGACATCGGCTCGGCTCATTCTCGCAACCCGCGGCGCGTTGTGACGAGGCGTGGCGTGGCGAGGCGGGCGGCGGAGGAGGAACGCGCGTGGATGTCCCTCTTGTTCTCATGCTCATACAAGTGGGGAAGGAGCCTCCCTTATAAAGAGGTCCAACTCCCTCTAAACTAGCAAGGTGGGACTAAACTTTAGTTCCACCTCTTGCCTTGCACAAATGGGCTGCGTGGGCCTCTAGGATTTATTAGGAATTTCTGAAACTACTATTGGGCTAGGTCCAAATAGGCAAAAATTCCAGCAATCCCCCACCAGATCCCAGAGGCACACAAAATTTGCCTTTGGTTCCAAAACACTGTTTTATATACCGGTGCTGCAGTGGAGACTGTTAAGTTGAACTTCCACCTAAAACTCTATGCTACACTAGTAAGCAACTTGAACAGTTGACTGGGCCTTGAACTGCAAGTTTTCTGCGAATCTAGCTTCACATAAAGCCTTGACCGATACGTGGCTACCGTGGGTCTTCCCCGCGGGTGGAGTTTATGCGTCATACTCCGTGACCTTTCTTGAGTTTACTAGAGAGAACCCTACTCTCATAGATTGCGACGTTTAACAATCAGATTCATATAGGTGCGTTCTTCAAAAGATGTTCTGCAGGACAACATCTCTGCTTCAAAGAGCCACTTAGAACACATTAAGATATACATCAACCTGCCATGCAGATTAGGAGAGTATTGCATCTTCATGGAGTGGTATTTTATCAGTAGGAATACTCTCCTCCCAGTTGACCAACAGCTTGTCTTCCACATCTAATTCACGGGATCTCCGATCACAAAGAATAGGTTACCACTGTGAACAACTCATATTGTGGGTCTCATACCCATCTCCCTCGATGCATTATCTATCACATTACGTGATAGACCCTTAGTAAAAGGATCTGCCAGATTTTTAGATGTTTGGACATAATCCAATGCAATAACTCCGGAGTTTTTCATTTTTCTGACAGACTTTAACCTTCTCTGAATGTGTCTTGATGACTTCATGTTATCCTTTGAGCTGCTCACTTTAGTGATCACAGTTTGGTTGTCACAGTTCATAAGGATACCCGGTACAGGTTTCTCAACTACCGGCAAGTCATTCAAGAGCCGGGGAAGCCAATCTGCTTCGACCGTAGCTGTATCTAGTGCTGTGAGTTCTGCTTCCATTGTTGACCTCGTTAAGATGGTCTGCTTGCAAGACTTCCAAGAAACAGCGCCACCTCCATGAGTGAATACATAACCGCTCATGGCCTTTATCTCATCAGCATCTGAGATCCAGTTTGAGTCACTATACCCTTCAAGCACCTTTGGATGCCCACTGTAGTGAATTCCATAATTCGCAGTGCCTTTCAAATAACGTAAAACTCTCTCTAGAGCTTTCCAATGCACATCTCCTGGTTTTGAAACAAACCGACTCAGTTTGCTAACAGCAAAAAGAGATGTCAGGTCTTGTAGCACTTGCTAAGTACATAAGCGAGCCAATAATCTGAGAATACTTCAATTGATCTCTAGCAATTCTTCGATTCTTTCGAAGTAGCACGCTAGCATCATATGGTGTTGGAGAGGGCTTGCAGTCACTATAGCCAAAGCGACTCAAGATCTTTTCCACATAGTGAGATTGAAGCAATGTAATCCCACCATCATCATCTCTCAACAACTTGTTGTTCAGAATGACATCAGCCACTCCTAAATCCTTCATCTTAAAACAGCGAGATAGGAAATCCTTGACCTCCTTAATAACATTCAGATTTGTTCCAAAGATCAGTATGTCATCAACATACAAGCAAAGCATAACTCCCTCGCCCCCACCATGGCGATAGTACACACATTTGTCAGGTTCGTTCACAACAAAGCCTGTAGCAGTTAAAGTTCTTTCGAATTTCTCATGCCACTGTTTGGGTGCTTGCTTGAGTCCATAAAAAGACTTCAGCAACTTGCACACTTTCCCTTCCTGACCATCTACTACAAACCCATCTGGTTGTTCCATATAAATTTCCTCATCCAACTCTCCATTTAGAAAAAGCAGTCTTAACATCCATTTGATGAACGAGAAGACCATGTGAGGCAGCTAGTGAAAGTAGAACTCGAATAGTGGTCAGTCGAGCCACAGGTGAGTAAGTATCAAAGAAATCTTCTCCTTCCTTTTGGGTATAACCCTTTGCCACGAGCCGAGCCTTGTACTTTTCAATAGTACCATCAGGCCTAAGCTTCTTCTTGAATACCCATTTGCATCCTATAGGTTTGCACCCATAAGGACGATCAGTTATTCCCAAGTTTGATTCGCCAAGATGGAATCCATCTCGCTACGAACCGCTTCCTTCCAGTAGTCTGCATCTTCGGATGCATAGGCCTCCGAAATAGAACTGGGAGTGTCATCTATGAAATACACAAGAAAATCATCACCAAAGGACTTTGCAGTCCTCTGTCTCTTGCTCCTAATAGGAACTTCATTGTTCTCCTCCACAGGACTTTCAAAGTGTTCCATCAA
The DNA here is from genome assembly GCF_018294505.1 of Triticum aestivum. Lineage (NCBI taxonomy): Eukaryota > Viridiplantae > Streptophyta > Magnoliopsida > Poales > Poaceae > Triticum > Triticum aestivum. The sequence goes on from NC_057810.1 coordinate 24,590,682, forward strand.
AATGGCAGGTTTGGTAATTGTAACTGGTTCCTGATTCGATGAACTAGGCATCTCCTGATTAGATGAGGTAGCCATATCCTTCATGGGAAAGATATCTTCAAAGAAAGTCGCATCATTCGACTCCATGATCGTACCGACATGCATGTCAAGTACCTCAGATTTTACAACCAAGAATCTATAGCCAATGCTATGAAAAGCATATCCCAGGAAAACACAGTCCACAGTCTTTGGTCCAAGTTTCCGCTTCTTTGGAATTGGAACATTGACTTTCGCCAAACAACCCCATGTTCGCAGATAAGAGAGTTTTAACCTTTTCTTCTCCCATTCCTCGAATGGAGTTATCTCTTTGTTCTTTGTGGGGACTCGGTTTAGGACATGACACGCTGTCAATATCGCCTCCCCCCACCATGCCTTGGAGAGACCCGATGTGTCTAACATGGCGTTAACCAAATCAGTTAGAGTACGGTTCTTTCTTTCGGCCACCCCATTTGACTGAGGTGAGTAGGGAGGCGTCCTCTCATGGATTATACCATGTTCCGCACAAAAAGCATCAAATTCATTGGAAAAATACTCTCCACCACGGTCGGACCTAAGCCTCTTGATTTTTCGATCAAGTTGGTTTTCCACTTCAGCTTTATAGATCTTGAAAAAGTTCAAAGCCTCATCCTTAGATTTCAGAAGATACACACGGCAGTATCTAGTGGAGTCGTCAATTAACGTCATGAAATATTTCTTTCCACCTTTTGTCAAAACACCATTCATTTCACATAGATCTGAATGTATAAGTTCTAGTGGTGCAAGATTTCTCGTCTCCGCAGTCACGTGAGACTTCTAGGTTGCTTAGCTTGCACACACACTTGACACTTAGATCCCTTGATAGTGGTGAAACTAGGGATTAAGTTCAACTTCGCTAGTCGCGACATGCAACCAAAGTTAACATGAAAAAGACGTGAATGCCACACATTTGATTCACTATTGTTGTAAATATGATTAACAACTTTATTGCAAACGTTTGATAAGGATAAACGAAACAGGCCTCCTGACTCATAGCCTTTACCAACAAAGGTTCCATACTTGGATATTACAAATTTATTCGACTCAAAGACAAGCTTATAGCCATCTCTACACAGAAGAGATCCGCTAACAAGATTTTTATTGACGGAGGGGACATAATGCACGTTCTTCAGCCGCACGATCTTCCCCGAAGTAAACTTCAGATCGACCGTGCCAACACCACGAACAGAAGCACTTGAACCGTTGCCCATCAGCACGGTTGAAGTCCCTGCGGTCTGATAAGACGAAAACATGGAAATATCACCGCATACATGCACATTAGCACCCGTGTCAATCAACCAGTCAGGAGAATGACATACTGAAAGAATAGTGGGAAATATACCATACCCAACATCCTTCATGTCAGTGTCTCCAATGACAACATTAGCGGTCTTGCCGCCTTTTCCAGGATGACGCTTGTCATAGCGATTAGGGCAACTAGGAGCCCAATGATCAGGATCTCCACACACATGACAAGCACCTTTCTTCTTGCCATTCTTCTTCTTGAAGTTCGTGTGTTGCACAGCCTTGTTCTTCCCATCAAACTTTGCTTTACCATCAAACTTGCCCTTGTTCTTGAACTTGTGGGGCTGGAAGTTCTGCTTCTGTACCACATTGGCACTAGATCCTCCCTCAATACCTCGAGCACGTGTGTCCTTTGCTCTCGCCTTTTCTTCCACATCAAGAGTACCAATGAGATCCGAAACGGAAAACTCCTGTCTCTTATGTTTCAGTAAGGTAGCAAAGTTCCTCCATGAAGGAGGAAGCTTAGTGATGATACCCCCGGCAACAAACTTGCCCGGTAGCATGCAATTGAAGTGTTCAAGTTCTCTAGAAAATGACTGTATCTCATGAGCCTGCTCAACCACAGAGCGCTCTTCAGTCATCCTGTAATCATAGAATTGCTCCATGATGTACAGCTCAGTGCCGGCATCTGGGACCCAAAACTTGGCCTCGAGTGCGTCCCACATATCTTTTCCATTATCAATTGACGCATAAGCATCAACTATGTTCTCTCCAAGAACACTCAAGAGCGCAGCCTTAAACAAGGTATCCATTTTCTGAAAAGCTTGTGCCTATTGGGCATCTTGCTCTCCTTCAGGTTTGCCAAGAGTGGCGTCATAGCAGCTCATGGTCTGAAACCATAAGACTGCTCTCACGCGCCACCTCTTATAGTGGATACCCTCAAACATAGGAGGTCTCATGGAAGCAGCAAAACCACTCGGGGTAAATTGCCTATGATAAGGTTTTTGGATTGTTGGAAATATGAGCAATTTTCCGAATGATTTTATTACCAGAAATACTAGATAAAGCATGACTAATATAGCAAATATAAAGCAAGTCATGCAATCTGACAAAGAGAAGGTAAACATCGTCTGCATATATGAACTTGAGGTAAACATATCTAGAACAGGCACTAGATGAAGATGCTTATACCACATAGAACCTAACATATGTAGGGCAGAGACTAGAGCCAAGAACTGTAGCACGACTTCTAACAGAAAGGATAAGAACACGTACGGCACAGCAGCAGCAGAAGCGCTGGACTTGGGGTCGATGTCCTCGCCTGCCATGTCATCGAGGAGGTCCTTGACGTCGGGGAAGAAGTCGTCGTCGGGGAAGTAGTCGTCGGCGACCGGATCGTCCGTGATGAAGCAGCCAGTAGTCGCGCTGAGCGCTCCCCAAAAACCTTATCACCCTTCTCCCGTACAGGACTCAAAAGGTGCGGTCTTGGAGGCCTACTGTCCCGACGCGCGGTGCACGCCGCAAGCCGGGATGAGGAAGACAGCAGTAGCGCAGAGTTTGGAACTGTTTGGCGAGAGGAAGAGAACCTTCTGATGTGTCTCTCGGGAGAGGAGCGACCTCTCTTATATAGGCACAGCATAGGGACGCGAACAGGCTGCGCCGGGAGGTGAAGCAACGGAGGGAGACGAAGTGAACAGGCAGCACGCGAAGAGGTGCGCCGTTCGTATTCATTATCCACTACCGCAAAACTTTTCAGCTCACAGGTGACCTTTCGTATACCCGTAGTGCGTGGCAAAAATTAGACATCGGCTCGGCTCATTCTCGCAACCCGCGGCGCGTTGTGACGAGGCATGGCGTGGCGAGGCGGGCGGCGGAGGAGGAACGCGCGTGGATGTCCCTCTTGTTCTCATGCTCATACAAGTGGGGAAGGAGCCTCCCTTATAAAGAGGTCCAACTCCCTCTAAACTAGCAAGGTGGGACTAAACTTTAGTTCCACCTCTTGCCTTGCACAAATGGGCTGCGTGGGCCTCTAGGATTTATTAGGAATTTCTGAAACTACTATTGGGCTAGGTCCAAATAGGCAAAAATTCCAGCAATCCCCAACCAGATCCCAGAGGCACACAAAATTTGCCTTTGGTTCCAAAACACTGTTTTATATACCGGTGCTGCAGTGGAGACTGTTAAGTTGAACTTCCACCTAGAACTCTATGCTACACTAGTAAGCAACTTGAACAGTGGACTGGGCCTTGAACTGCAAGTTTTCTGCGAATCTAGCTTCACATAAAACCTTGACCGATATGTGGGTACCGTGGGTCTTCCCCGCGGGTGGAGCTTATGCGTCATACTCCGTGACCTTTCATGAGTTTACTAGAGAGAACCCTACTCTCATAGATTGCGACGTTTAACAATCAGACTCATATAGGTGCGTTCTTCAAAAGATGTTCTGCAGGACAACATCTCTGCTTCAAAGAGCCACTTAGAACACATTAAGATATACATCAACCTGCCATGCAGATTAGGAGAGTATTACATCTTCATGGAGTGGTATTTTATCAGTAGGAATACTCTCCTCCCAGTTGACCAACAGCTTGTCTTCCACATCTAATTCACGGTATCTCCGATCACAAAGAATAGGTTACCACTGTGAACAACTCATATTGTGGGTCTCATACCCATCTCCCTCGATGCATTATCTATCATATTATGTGATAGACCCTTAGTAAAAGGATCTACCAGATTTTTAGATGTTTGGACATAATCCAATGCAATAACTCCGGAGTTTTTCATTTTTCTGACAGACTTTAACCTTCTCTGAACGTGTCTTGATGACTTCATGTTATCCTTTGAGCTGCTTTGCTCCTGGGTGTAGAATGCTAGGTTTTGTTCACACCAGGAGCATTTGCTCCTGGGTGTAGAATGGTATTTTCGCAAGGGGAAGCACTTCACGTGTGGCACCTGGCGAGTAGTTGAGGCGGTCGGCGCGAGCGCTCTATCAACCACCTGATGGAACCATACCTTTAATGTGCTACATAAGGGAGGGGGCGGGGGTAATGTACAACATTAATTAAGCCAAGCTCGATTGAAATCATAAATTAATTGGGATTTCTACGAGGGGAGAAGGAGTCCTCCTCTTCGGCGCCTTAAGTGCCACTTGGCGAACCCGCGTTCAAGGCATCACCTACATGGGCTTTGCCCAGTAATGCTCACTGACCCTTGCTTCCTCATTCGTTTTATCTTTCCTATTTTACTACAGTACGTATTGCTGTTCTTAGAAAAAAAACGAGCAGTTTTTTAAGTTCATGAAAAATTTCATAAATATAAAAAAGTTTGTGGATTTTGGAAAAGAAATCCGTATTTAGAAAAAGTTCATCGATTTGGAGAAAAAGTTTGTGAATTTGAAAAAAAAAAATCAAGGATTTTGATTTTTTTGGAAATTTTATTAAAGTTTGTGGATTTGAGCATATTTATGCACTTGAAAAAGGTTCGTGGATTTGGAAAAAAATTCATGAATTTGAAAAAAAGTTCACGAGGTTTGAAAATAAGTTTATGAATTTACAAAAAAGTTCGCAAGTTTGAGAAAAAGTTAATGAATTTGGAAAATGTTCGAAAATTTGAGTTGTATTTCAAATTTAGAAAAAGTTCAAGAGTTTGGGAAAATTAAGGATGAAAAAGAAAAATAAAATAAATAGAAGAACCGAAGAAAAAAATGGTCAAGAAATACCAAAAAACCGAAAAAACAGCAGGAAGCTTCCAAAACTTTCCCAAAACCGGCCCTGGAAGCTTCTTGGAGCTTCCCAAAAACGGGGAAGGGAGAATCCCTACTAGTTCCCTACACGGGCTGACCCGTAAAGAAATGTTTTTTTGCGGCAATCCCTACATAGCGCTGGAAATTCTACGGCCCGGCCAATTTTTGGGATTCACCCAGACCGGGTTTTGGAAGTTCTTAGATCCTTCCCTGAATCGGTTTTTTCTTTCTTTTTCTTTTTCTTTTTGTTCCTGTTTTCGTTTCGGTTTTCATTTTTATGTTTTTTTTCATTTTATTCTTATTACTTCAATTTTATGTAATATTTTTAAATTCGTGATTTTTGTTTCTTTTTTGTTTATTTTTTTTCGTTTTCACTTTGCAAACATATTTTTTGAAATTAATGAACATTTTTTGAAATCAAGAACAATTTTGTGAAATCATGAACACTTTTCAAATACATGAACATATTTTTGAACTTATTTACTTTTCATTTTTTTGCGATTTTTTTTTAAATTAACATATACGTTTTAGTTCACCAAATTCAAAAAATATCATCAATGGGAAAAATGTTCAACAGTTCAGAAAATGTTCATCCACTCAATTTTTGTTCACTGGATTTAAAAATGTTCATCAAAATTAAAAATTTGTTCACCGAATTGCAAAAATGTTTGTCAAATTCCAAATTTGTTCATAGGTTTTTGAGAAATTTTTCATAAAATCCAAAATTTGTTCATTGAATTCAAAATTGATTCATCCATTTTTTCCAATTTATTTTTTCGTGTATACAATTATCAAGCTAAAAAATGTTCATCAAATTCAAAATTTGTTTCATCAAATACAAAACATTGTTTGACATTATTAGAAAATTCTCTTCGAAATGGTTCATCAAAATATTTTCTTCATACTTTAGAAACCATGAACATCTTTTGAATTTGGCGAACATTTATTTAATCTGTGAGCATTTATCATTTCCTGAAATTGTTTTTTAATGATGAACAATTTTTGAATTCACGAGCATTTCACAATTTGCAACTCTTTTTGAAATCCCGAATTATTTTTAAAAAAGCAGAAATGTTAAAACAGAGAATAAAAAATTAGAACACAAGGTGCTTCCCACCCAGCACATGGGTCGCCCGAAGAGGGGCATGGGGGAATAGGAGCTCTCGCTTTCTGCGACCCAGGGACCTATCCTCGAGTGGAGGAGCCATCCAAAACTAAGGCTAGAGAGGCCGACAGAGGTTCCCAACTCGGCCCAGCAAAGACAAGTGATAGTCAAGTTCCACACTAGTAGAGTACCAAAAAAAATGGAGTACTCCAACATATAGACTAGTTTAGTCTATGGTAGTCCAGCAAGCGCATAGAAATAAGGACCTATGCTAGGTTTTGTTGCACGTCCCCGCTGCTTTCCCGGCTCAGCGCACCACACGACACCGCCACCGCTTCGCCGCCGCACGCTACCACTCGTCTTGTTCGCTGCTCGCGTGCCACCGCTGTGTGCTGCAGCGGTATAAAAGTATGTGCATAATCTTTAGCTTAATAATAAAGCGCCTACTGCTTCTGGCGGTAAGTCGTTGGTATTTTTCAGAAAAGTCCTTGTGTTTTTTGATATTCAACCCGTAGTCCTATTTAAGTGGCAAAATGAAACGTTTTTCAGATTTTACACAAAACCCACTGCACTTTCAGGTAATTAACCCGCAGTTCACTTGTAAGTGACAATTTAAATCTTTTTTTTTTGCATTTTTTTTACAGAAAACATCATGTCTTTTATGCTAATTAACCGATAGAACAAATGTTTTTCTTCTTCTTCGAAATATCCATATCTTTTAAACCATAACTTCAATTCAACATGTTATATATGAAGTTTGATTGGAAAAATGTGTAGAATTCGAATATGATGTTATTTTTACCTCTTGACTATTTTAAAAATGATATTTAGAGTGCAACCTTAATCAATAGCGCACAACCAAATTGGAGACAAAAAAATGTAGCAAGAGAAAAGCCTCATCTTATGCCATGAGAGAGATGGCTTACGATTGACCACATTCAAGCGCATTGTGGTTCTGTAAGCACTATGATCATCGTATGCGAGAATGCGACGACGGACAAATGGCAACAAGATGGGATGTCATGTTGAAATAAAGAACATGGACTTATTTGTTTCTTGGCTCATGATTATTTGGGTTACGGGCATGTGTTACCTTTTTCTCCCGTTGCAACGCACGGGCTCTAGTGAGAACGAAAGAGGCCAGCAGCCAGGCCACACCTACGCCTCGTACGGCCACGCCCAAACCGCAACAGTGCAAGGGTCAGGGGTGCTCAAATTGATCGAAGAGCCGTCACCATGTATGGGGCTGGCTTAATTGGCAACACATGTAGTGTAAAGTCATTTGTGTGTAGGATTAACTTTTGTCATGCTTAGTTTTATATGAAAGTGCCACTCATTAGGAACATGGTCTCAGTAACTTTAGTTGTGTTCCATTTTATATATAAGTGTCACTCATTAGGGTCATGATCTCAATAACTTTTGTTGCGTTCATTCCATTTTATATCCAAGTGCCACTGATTAATTAGGATCTTTGATCTTACTAACTCCATCCATTCATTATGTGCCATTTTGGATATCAAATGCAGATCTTGTCCATTGCTTTATAACTACATGTATCTAAATTGTTAAAAGCCAAATGCTCTGCGATAAGCATATATATGAAGATAAACCTCAAGTCAAAAGGAAAAAAAAATCAAAGTATGTCCATCTATCACTCTTCTTTTCTAAATTTCTGTCCATGTTGTAAACCTTGCCTTAGAGACCTGGCCTATAATTCTTCCATGTTACGCCGTGTATAATATGTGGCAAAAAAAATCCTCGACTCAAACCGACCTACCATCACCTCTCTACCGATCATTTTCTCAATCTAGACCCACCAACTCCGGCTAAAACTGGAATACGGATCCCTTCCAATATTAATAAACTGGATTACCTTGTATTTACTCACACTGTTTTTTTTTGCGGAAAAACTTCCAATCTATTCATCTTCAATCATGATAGTACAACGAATACCAGAAATAAAAATTACATCCAGATTCGTAGACCACCTAGCGACAACTACAAGCACCGAAGCGAGCCAAAGGCGCGCCGCCGTCATCGCCCCTCCATCGCCGGAGCCCGGCACAACTTGTTGTAGTAGACAGTCGGGAAGTTGTCGTGCTAAGGCCCCATAGGACCAGCACCCTAGAACAACAACCGTCGTTGATGAAAAATAACATAGATCGGAAGGATCCAAACCGAAGACACACGAACGTAGACGAACAATGACGAGATCCAAGCAAATCCACCAAAGATAGATCTGCCAGAGACACACCTCCACACGCCCACCAATGATGCTAGACGCACCACCGGAACGGGGGCTAGGCGGGGAGACCGTTATTCCATCTTCAGGGAGCCGCCGCCGTCTCGCCTTCCTGAGTAGGACACGAACCCTAACAAGATTGAAAAAAGGACTAAAACGGAGCCCTCTTGCCGGCCCTTGCTAGGATCCACCACGCCTCCATGGCCCTAGGGCCACCGGAGACGAGGCGGACCTGCGCCGGCGCCGGCGAGAGGCACGAAATCTAACTTTCTTTCTTGGAGGAGGAGGAGGAGGAGGAGCCATGTTGGAAATATGCCCTAGAGGCAATAATAAAAGAGTTATTATTATATTTCCTTGTTCATGATAATTGTCTTTTATTCATGGTATAACTGTATTATCCGGAAATCGTAATACACGTGTGAATACATAGACCATAACATGTCCCTAGTGAGCCTCTAGTTGACTAGCTCGTTGGTCGACAGATAGTCATGGTTTCTGACTATGGACATTAGATGTCATTGACAACGGGATCACATCATTAGGAGAATGATGTGATGGACGAGACCCAATCATAAGCATAGCACAAGATCGTGTAGTTCGTTTTGCTAGAGCTTTTCTAATGTCAAGTATCTCTTCCTTAGACCATGAGATCGTGTAACTCCCGGATACCATAAGAGTGCTTTGGGTGTACCAAACGTCGCAATGTAACTGGGTGACTATAAAGGTGCACTACAGGTATCTCTGAAAGTGTCTGTTGGGTTGACACGGATCGAGACTGGGATTTGTCACTCCGTATGACGGAGAGGTATCTCTGGGCCCACACGGTAATGCATCTTCACAATGAGCTCAAAGTGATCAAGTGTTTGGTCACGGGATCATGCATTACGGTACGAGTAAAGTGACTTGCCGGTAACAAGACTGAACGAGGTATTGGGATACCGACGATCGAGTCTCGGGCATGTAACGTACCGAATGACAAAGGGAATTGTATACGGGGTTGTTCTAATCCTCGACATCGTGGTTCATCCGATGAGATCATCGAGGAGCATGTGGGAGCCAACATGGGTATCCAGATCGCGCTGTTGGTTATTGCCCGAGAGCCGTCTCGGTCATGACTACGTGTCTCCCGAACCCGTAGGGTCTACACACTTAAGGTTCGGTGACGCTAGGGTTGTATGAATATGAGTATGCAGTATACCGAATGTTGTTCGGAGTCCCGGATGAGATCCCGGACGTCACGAGGAGTTTCGGAATGGTCCGGAGGTAAAGAATTATATATAGGAAGTGGTATTTCGGCCATCGGGAAAGTTTCGGGGTCACCCGGTATTGTACCGGGACCACCGGAAGGGTCCCGGGGGTCCACCGGGTGGGGCCACCCATCCCGGAGGGCCCCATGGGCTGAAGTGGGAGGGGAGCCAGCCCATAGTGGGCTGGTGCACCCCCCTAGGCCCACCCCCTGCGCCTAGGGTTGAAACCCTAGGGTGGGGGGGCGCACCACATGCCTTGGGGGGCACTCCTACCCCCTTGGCCGCCGCCCCCTTGGGAGATTGAATCTCCCAGGGCCGGCGCCCCCCCTGGGGGCCTATATAAAGGGAGGGGGGAGAGGGGCAGCGGCACCCTGAAGTCCTGGCGCCCCCTCCCCCTGCTACACCTCTTCCTCCTCCATCACGTGCTTGGCGAAGCCCTGCCGGAGTGCTGTTGTTCCACCACCACCACGCCGTTGTGCTGCTGCTGGAGCCATCATCATCAACCTCTCCTCCCCCCTTGCTGGATCAAGAAGGAGGAGACGTCACACGCACCGTACATGTGTTGAACGCGGAGGTGCCGTCCGTTCGGCGCTAGGATCTCCGGTGATCTGAATCACGGTGAGCACGACTCCATCATCACCGCTCCCTCTAACGCTTCCGTACGCGATCTACAAGTGGTATGTAGATGCAAACTCACTCCCTTGACTCGTTGCTTAGATGAACTCATAGATGGATCTTGGTGAAACCGTAGGAAAAATTTTAATTTTCTGCAACGTTCCCAACAGTGGCATCATGAGCTAGGTCTATGCGTAGTTCTCTATTGCACGAGTAGAACACAATTTTGTTGTGGGCGTAGATCTTGTCAACTTGCTTGCCGCTACTAGTCTTATCTTGCTTCAGCGGTATTGTAGGATGAAGCGGCCCGGACCAACCTTACACGTACGCTTACGTGAGACCGGTTCCACCGACTAACATGCACTAGTTGCATAAGGTGGCTGGCGGGTGTCTGTCTTTCCCACTTTAGTTGAAGCGGATTCGATGAAAAGGGTCCTTATGAAGGGTAAATAGAAGTTGACAAAAATCACGTTGTGGTTATTCGTAGGTAAGAAAACGTTCTTGCTAGAACCCAATTGCAGCCACGTAAAAGATGCGACAACAATTAGAGGACGTCTAACTTGTTTTTGCAGCAATTGTCATGTGATGTGATATGGCCAGAAGTTGTGATGAATGATGAATGATATATTGTGATGTATGAGATCATGTTCTTGTAATAGGAATCACGACTTGCATGTCGATGAGTATGACAACCGGCAGGAGCCATAGAAGTTGTCTTTATTTTTTGTATGACCTGCGTGTCATTGAAGAACACCATGTAAACTACTTTACTTTATTGCTAAACGCGTTAGTCATAGAAGTAAAAGTAGTCGTTGGCGTGATAACTTCATGAAGACACGATGATGGAGATCATGATGATGGAGATCATGGTGTCATACCGGTGACAAGATGATCATGGAGCCCCGAAGATGAAGATCAAAGGAGCTATATGATATTGGCCATATCATGTCACTACTTTATATAATTGCATGTGATGTTTATTATGTTTTATGCATCTTGTTTACTTAGAATGACGGTAGTAAATAAGATGACCCCTTGCAACAATTTCAAGAAGTGTTCTCCCCTAACTGTGCACCATTGCTAAAGTTCGTCGTTTCGAAACACCACGTGATGATCGGGTGTGATAGATCCTTACGTTCACATACAACGGGTGTAAGACAGTTTTACACATGCAAAACACTTAGGGTTAACTTGACGAGCCTAGCATGTACAGACATGGCCTCGGAACACGGAGACCGAAAGGTCGAACACGAGTCGTATGGAAGATACGATCAACATGAGAATGTTCACCGACGATGACTAGTCCGTCTCACATGATGATCAGACACAGCCTAGTCAACTCGGATCGTGTAACACTTATATGACTAAGGGGATGTCAAATCTGAGTGGGAGTTCATTAAATAATTTGATTGGATGAACTTCATTATCATGAACTTAGTCTAAAATCTTTGCAAAATATGTCTTGTAGATCAAATGGCCAACGCTCATGTCAACATGAACTTCAACGCGTTCCTAGAGAAAACCAAGCTGAAAGATGATGGCAGCAACTATACGGACTAGGTCCGGAACCTTAGGATCATCCTCATAGCTGCCAAGAAAGCATATGTCCTTGAAGCACCGTTAGGTGACCCACCTGCTCTCCCAGCAATGCAAGACGATTTGAACGTTTGGCAGACACGTACTGATGATTACTCCCTCGTTCAGTGCGGCATGCTTTACAGCTTAGAACCGGGGCTCCAAAAGCGTTTTGAGCAACACGGAGCATATGAGATGTTCGAGGAGCTGAAACTAGTTTTCCAAGCTCATGCCCGGGTCGAGAGATATGAAGTCTCCGACAAGTTCTATAGTTGTAAGATGGAGGAAAACAGTTCTGTCAGTGAGCATATACTCAAAATGTCTGGGTTGCACAGCCGCCTGTCCCAGCTGGACATTAACCTCCCGGATGAGGCGGTCATTGACAGAATCCTTCAGTCGCTCCCACCAAGCTACAAGAGCTTTGTGATGAACTATAATATGCAGGGGATGGTGAAGACCATTCCTGAAGTATTTTCAATGCTGAAGTCAGCAGAGGTTGAAATCAAGAAAGAACATCAAGTGTTGATGGTCAATAAGACCACTAAGTTCAAGAAGGGCAAGGGTAAGAAGAACTTCAAGAAGGACGGCAAAGATGTTGCCGCGCCCGGTAAGCCAGTTGCCGGGAAGAAGTCAAAGAATGGACCCAAGCCTGAGACTGAGTGCTTTTATTGCAAGGGGAAGGGTCACTGGAAGCGGAACTGCCCCAAATACTTAGCGAATAAGAAGGCAGGCAACACTAAAGGTATATTTGATATACATGTAATTGATGTGTACCTTACCAGTACTCGTAGTAACTCCTGGGTATTTGATACCGGTGCCGTTGCTCATATTTGTAACTCACAGCAGGAGCTGCGGAATAAGCGGAGACTGGCGAAGGACGAGGTGACGATGCGCGTCGGGAATGGTTCCAAGGTCGATGTGATCGCCGTCGGCACGCTACCTCTACATTTACCTACGGGATTAGTTATAAACCTTAATAATTGTTATTTGGTGCCAAGTTTGAGCATGAACATTGTATCTGGATCTCGTTTGATACGAGATGACTACTCATTTAAATCCGAGAATAATGGTTGTTCTATTTATATGAGAGATATGTTTTATGGTCATGCCCCTATGGTCAATGGTTTATTCTTAATGAATCTCGAGCGTAATGTTACACATTTTCATAGCGTGAATACCAAAAGATGTAAAGTTGATAACGATAGTTCCACATACTTGTGGCACTGCCGCCTTGGTCACATTGGTGTCAAGCGCATGAAGAAGCTCCATGCTGATGGACTTTTGGAGTCTCTAGATTATGAGTCATTTGACACATGCGAACCACGCCTCATGGGCAAAATGACCAAGACTCCGTTCTCCGGAACAATGGAGCGAGCAACCAACTTGTTGAAAATCATACACACCGATGTGTGCGGTCCAATGAGTGTTGAGGCTCGCGGAGGATAGCGTTATGTTCTCACTCTCACTGATGACTTGAGTAGATATGGGTATGTCTACTTGATGAAACACAAGTCTGAGACCTTTGAAAAGTTCAAGGAATTTCAGAATGAAGTAGAGAATCAACGTGACCGAAAGATAAAATTCTTACGATCGGATCGTGGAGGAGAATATTTAAGTCACGAATTTGGTACACACTTAAGAAAATGTGGAATCGTTTCACAACTCACGCCGCCTGGAACACCTCAGCGAAATGGTGTGTCCGAACGTCGTAATCGCACTCTATTGGATATGGTGCGGTCTATGATGTCTCTTACCGATTTACCGCTATCATTTTGGGGATACGCTCTAGAGACAGGTACATTCACTTTAAATAGGGCACCGTCTAAATCCGTTGAGACAACACCGTATGAATTATGGTTTGGGAAGAAACCTAAGCTGTCGTTTCTTAAAGTTTGGGGATGCGATGCTTATGTCAAGAAACTTCAACCTGAAAAGCTCGAACCCAAGTCGGAAAAATGCGTCTTCATAGGATACCCTAAAGAAACCATTGGGTATACCTTCTACTTAAGATCCGAGGGCAAGATCTTTGTTGCCAAGAACGGATCCTTTCTGGAAAAAGAGTTTCTCTCGAAAGAACTAAGTGGGAGGAAAGTAGAACTCGATGAAGTACTACCTCTTGAACAGGGTAGCAGTGCAGCTCAGGAAAATGTTCCTGTGATGCCTACACCAACTGAAGAGGAAATTAATGATGATGATCAAGGTACGTCGGATCAAGTTGCTACTGAACTTCGTAGGTCCACAAGGACACGTTCCGCACCAGAATGGTACGGCAACCCTGTCCTGGAAATCATGTTGTTAGACAACGGTGAACCTTCGAACTATGAAGAAGCAATGGCGGGCCCAGATTCCAACAAATGGCTAGAAGCCATGAAATCCGAGATAGAATCCATGTATGAAAACAAAGTATGGACTTTGACTGACTTGCCCGATGATCGGCGAGCGATAGAAAACAAATGGATCTTTAAGAAGAAGACGGACGCGGATGGTAATGTCACCATCTATAAAGCTCGACTTGTCGCTAAGGGTTATCGGCAAGTTCAAGGGATTGACTACGATGAGACTTTCTCTCCCGTAGCGAAGCTTAAGTCCATCCGAATCATGTTAGCAATTGCCGCATACTATGATTATGAGATATGGCAGATGGACGTCAAAACGACATTCCTTAACGGTTATCTTAAGGAAGAGTTGTATATGATGCAGCCGGAAGGTTTTGTCGATCCTAAGAACGCTAACAAAGTATGCAAGCTCCAGCGATCCATTTATGGGCTGGTGCAAGCATCTCGGAGTTGGAACATTCGCTTTGATGAGATGATCAAAGCGTTTGGGTTTATGCAGACTTATGGAGAAGCCTGCGTTTACAAGAAAGTGAGTGGGAGCTCTGTAGCATTTCTCATAGTATATGTAGATGACATACTTTTGATGGGAAATGATATAGAATTCTTGGACAGTATTAAGGCCTACTTGAATAAGTGTTTTTCAATGAAGGACCTTGGAGAAGCTGCTTACATATTAGGTATCAAGATCTATAGGGATAGATCGAGACGCCTCATAGGTCTTTCACAAAGCACATACCTTGATAAGATTTTGAAAAAGTTCAAAATGGATCAGTCCAAGAAAGGGTTCTTGCCTGTATTGCAAGGTGTGAGATTGAGCTCGGCTCAATGCCTGACCACGGCAAAAGATAAAGAAGAGATGAGCGTCATCCCCTATGCCTCAGCCATAGGATCTATTATGTATGCCATGCTGTGTACCAGACCTGATGTAAACCTTGCCGTAAGTTTGGTAGGAAGGTACCAAAGTAATCCCGGCAAGGAACACTGGACAGCGGTCAAGAATATCCTGAAGTACCTGAAAAGGACAAAGGACATGTTTCTCGTTTATGGAGGTGACGAAGAGCTCGTCGTAAAGGGTTACGTCGACGCTAGCTTCGACACAGATCTGGATGACTCTAAGTCACAAACCGGATACGTGTATATGTTGAATGGTGGAGCAGTAAGCTGGTGCAGCTGCAAGCAGAGCGTCGTGGCAGGATCTACATGTGAAGCGGAATACATGGCAGCCTCGGAGGCAGCGCATGAAGCAATTTGGGTGAAGGAGTTCATCACCGACCTAGGAGTCATACCCAATGCGTCGGGGCCGATCAAACTCTTCTGTGACAACACTGGAGCTATTGCCCTTCCCAAGGAGCCCAGGTTTCACAAGAAGACCAGGCACATCAAGCATCGTTTCAACTCCATCCGCGAAAATGTTCAAGATGGAGACATAGATATTTGCAAAGTACATACAGATCTGAATATCGCAGATCCGTTGACTAAACCTCTCTCGCAAGCAAAACATGATCAACACCAGAACTCTATGGGTGTTCGATTCATCACAATGTAACTAGATTATTGACTCTAGTGCAAGTGGGAGACTATTGGAAATATTCCCTAGAGGCAATAATAAAAGAGTTATTATTATATTTCCTTGTTCATGATAATTGTCTTTTATTCATGCTATAACTGTATTATCCGGAAATCGTAATACACGTGTGAATACATAGACCATAACATGTCCCTAGTGAGCCTCTAGTTGACTAGCTCGTTGGTCGACAGATAGTCATGGTTTCTGACTATGGACATTAGATGTCATTGACAACGGGATCACATCATTAGGAGAATGATGTGATGGACAAGACCCAATCCTAAGCATAGCACAAGATCGTGTAGTTCGTTTTGCTAGAGCTTTTCTAATGTCAAGTATCTCTTCCTTAGACCATGAGATCGTGTAACTCCCGGATACCGTAAGAGTGCTTTGGGTGTACCAAACGTCACAACGTAACTGGGTAACTATAAAGGTGCACTACAGGTATCTCCGAAAGTGTCTGTTGGGTTGACACGGATCGAGACTGGGATTTGTCACTCCGTATGACGGAGAGGTATCTCTGGGCCCACTCGGTAATGCATCTTCACAATGAGCTCAAAGTGATCAAGTGTTTGGTCACAGGATCATGCATTATGGTATGAGTAAAGTGACTTGCCGGTAACGAGACTGAACGAGGTATTGGGATACCGACGATCGAGTCTCGGGCATGTAACGTACCGAATGACAAAGGGAATTGTATACGGGGTTGTTCTAATCCTTGACATCGTGGTTCATCCGATGAGATCATCGAGGAGCATGTGGGAGACAACATGGGTATCCAGATCCCGCTGTTGGTTATTGCCCGAGAGCCGTCTCGGTCATGACTACGTGTCTCCCGAACCCGTAGGGTCTACACACTTAAGGTTCGGTGACGCTAGGGTTGTATGAATATGAGTATGCAGTATACCGAATGTTGTTCGGAGTCCCGGATGAGATCCCGGACGTCACGAGGAGTTTCGGAATGGTCCGGAGGTAAAGAATTATATATAGGAAGTGGTATTTCGGCCATCGGGAAAGTTTCGGGGTCACCCGGTATTGTACCGGGACCACCGGAAGGGTCCCGGGGGTCCACTGGGTGGGGCCACCCATCCCGGAGGGCCCCATGGGCTGAAGTGGGAGGGGAGCCAGCCCATAGTGGGCTGGTGCGCCCCCCTAGGCCCACCCCCTGCGCCTAGGGTTGAAACCCTAGGGTGGGGGGGGGGGGGCGCACCACATGCCTTGGGGGGCACTCCTCCCCCTTGGCCGCCGCCCCCTTGGGAGATTGAATCTCCCAGGGCCGGTGCCCCCCTGGGGGCCTATATAAAGGGAGGGGGAGAGGGGCAGCGGCACCCTGAAGTCCTGGCGCCCCCTCCCCCTGCTACACCTCTTCCTCCTCCGTCACGTGCTTGGCGAAGCCCTGCCGGAGTGCTGCTGTTCCACCACCACCACGCCGTTGTGCTGCTGCTGGAGCCATCATCATCAACCTCTCCTCCCCCCCTTGCTGGATCAAGAAGGAGGAGACGTCACACGCACCGTACGTGTGTTGAACGCGGAGGTGCCGTCCGTTCGGCGCTAGGATCTCCGGTGATCTGAATCACGACGAGTACGACTCCATCATCACCGCTCCCTCTAACGCTTCCGTACGCGATTTACAAGTGGTATGTAGATGCAAACTCACTTCCTTGACTCGTTGCTTAGTTGAACTCATAGATGGATCTTGGTGAAACCGTAGGAAAAATTTTAATTTTCTGCAACGTTCCCCAACAAGCCAAATATGGCTTAAATAATTAACAATCCTATAAATGGCTAATGATGTTGTTTTTATTACAAACCTTGCCTGATACACGACTCAGAAGTTGTAGCAGAAAATAAGGTAATATTCTAGCTTAGAGATATCTCAAGCACACAAGCAATTAGTTGAGGTGCCTACTCCTCGAAATCAACAATTGGTAGTTCTAGAAGCCGGTAAACCTTGATTGCTTTTGACAGATGAGGGACAAATGGAAAAAAAACTACTCACTCCTTGCCAAATTATAGTGCATACAAAATTTTATTGGTCAAAAGTCAAACTTTGTAAACTTTTACTATGTTTATAGAAAAAAATATGAGAATTCAAAATACGAAATATATAACGTACAAAAATATATTTCTTCATGAGTCTAATGGCATGGTATTCTATATGTTGATAAATTTGTATATAAACTTGATCAAACTTTACAAAATTTAAATTTGACCAACATTTATACGCATTATAATCTAGCAATTAGGGAGTAGGACTATATTGAAAACCCTCCATACTGTTTGGCTGACTGGTGTGTCGTATGCAAGAGTTGCTAACCCAACAATGCATATCTGCTTCACACTTTGGTTGCGTTTCTGAGTTTCAAGGCTTAGCCGGCTAATATTATTTCGTCGATGATGCTGGTGGACGGACGATGACTGGGGTCATGGTGAGACAATCCCATCCGCAAGGAAAATCAATAGGAAACTCCAACTCTTGCCTGCAGGTTTGTCGCGGTTGCAGAACAAGCGACCATCCAACCCCCTTTAGTTTCCACCGCAATAGCAAGTGCAGTAGCAACACTAGCGGGGTTGCAGAAAGACGAGTCCAAACTTTACACAAGTGACTAGAGATTGAACATGACACTATAAGATGACACAAGCGGCAAAAGTAATGGACACTACTCTTCCGCTAAATCTACTCAAGTTAAATTTGCCCGAAAACGTAATAATATAAAAACATGACGGAGGAACCGACAAATAAAGGGCGCCGCTTCAAAATTGTTGCACATGGAAATGTACGCCGGACACATAATAGTAAGTAATCAAGTATCTCCATGTTTTGTGATCATTTTGCGTGACAAGTTAGGCCAAAAAAATTGATTGACATTATCCACTCGATGAACGTGCTCATGTTTTTTTAGATGGCTCGTGTTTTTTTATAGGGGAAAGATGGCTTTTGTTTGCAAGCAGCCTAGCTCCAGCCCAGCCCAGCCCAGCCCATCCTAGCCCATTATCAGAGGCACGACGCACGAGTCCAGCCCCAAACCCTCACTACCCTCTCCGTCTCTCGCCACCAACCGCGCCGCGCCGTCACTGGCCATCCCCTCGCCGCCGGCGCCTCCCCGCCGCCGGCGCCTCCCCGCCGCCACGCCATGCTTCGGCTCCGAAGCTGCACCCTCACCCAGCTCCTCTCTTCTCCCTACACCTCCCATGTCTCTCCTCTCCACCGCCTCCTCTCCGCCGCAGCCGCCTCCGGCATTTCTCCGGCAGCTTCCCCAGGCTTTGCCGCCGAGGAGTACCTCGTCTCCGCCTGCGGCTTGACCCCAGCCCAGGCCCTCAAGGCCTCCACCAAGCTCTCCCACCTCAAGTCCCCCGCCAAGCCCGACGCCGTCCTCGCCTTCCTCGCCGGCATCGGCCTCTCCGCCGCCGACGTCGCCACCGCCGTCGCCAAGGACCCGCTGTTACTCTGCGCCGGCGTGGAGAGAACCCTGGCCCCCGTCGTCGACGGGCTCACCGGCCTCGGCCTCTCGCGCTCTGAGGTCGCGCGCATCACCGTGCTCGTCCCCGGCAGCTTCCGCTGCAGATCCATCGTCTCCGCTCTACACTACTACCTGACCCTCTTCGGGTCCATGGACAACTTGCTCCGGCCGCTCAAACGCGGCTTCTGGCTATATGGTGCTGACCTCGAGAGCGTGGTCAAGCCCAATGTCGCGGTCCTGCGGGAGTGCGGGCTACATGATTGCGACATTGCCAAGCTGTGCATCCGTGTGCCAAGGATCCTCAAAATCAACCAGCAGCGCCTCCGGGCGATGGTGGCATGCGCCAAAGTTCTGTGTGTGCCACATGGCCCTGGGATGTTACGAAAAGCGTTGGAGGCTGTCGCCTTCTCTGACGAGGAGAAGATCGCCACCAAGGTGGAATACCTGAAGAAGACATTTAGGTGGTCAGATACTGAGGTGGGCATTGCTTTGCCCAAGAATCCGATGCTGCTGAGGTCTTGCAAGGAAAGGCTGCAACGTGTCGCAGAGTTCCTCATCTCCGAGGTGGGGTTGGAACCAGGGTACATTGCTCATCGGCCGGCGCTTCTCACTTACAGCCTGGATGATCGGCTCAGGCCCCGGTACTATGTGTGAAGTTTCTCAAGGAAAATGGATTGCTACATCGCGACCGGGATTACTATTATGCAGTCGCGGTGACTCCGAAGGTATTCATGGAGAAGTTCATATTCCCACACAATGAAGCTGCACCGCACCTTGCTGAAGACTATGCAGCAGCTTGCAGAGGGGAAGTGCCCGCTAGATTCAGATTTACATGAACCAAGAACGGGCTTTGAAAATTGGTAATTTGTGTGTGGCGCAACGAAGTTTTCATTTAGTTTAGTAAGCTGGTAATTCCTGTTTCGGTTTTCTTTTTCCTAACTGGATGTTTGTTGTCTACTATCAATTCATGAACCCCAATGAGTTCATGTCTCACTGGGTAGAGAAGAAAGCATCGCTGGCAATATCTGAAGATGAGATGTCCAGAAATGTATTTCTCTTTCTGACTTGTGCTTAAGATCATGTAAACTGGATGTAGGTTGTACTAATTTTCTGTTGAAACAAGGACCCAGAGAACCAGAAAGCAAAAGAATAACCCTGCTTTTTTTCCCATTGAAAATAATAGTATGATCTGCTTTCATGTCGAATTTTGTATGTTCCATTTTCATTTCATTGTCTTTTTGTTCAATTGTATGTCAATACAAGTTTGATGTTTAAATATTCAGATTATGCTTAGAAATATTTGCGTTTTGAATTTTTCCCTTTAAAGATTGATTATCTTTATTCCTAAATCCTGTAGTTGACCTTATTTTCGCTGGGAATCATGTATGTTTTGGCAGAAAATGCACTAAAAGTATCATTGGGTAGTATATCTGAACAGTTGATTATCCCGTACTCAAATGGCCATTGCAGTTCTCCATGCAATCCTCTATCCTATCTTTCCATGAAAGAAGGTTCTCTGTTTTGCCATGGATCTGCTATGGAGAGTTTCATCTGAAAAGAACTCATAAAGTTTCCCTTTGAATGATAGTTGTGGATCCTTATCTCTTTTGGGGTTGAATGCAACAATAAGCTGATCACTGTGAGGATGTGGTTTTTATCTAATTTGTTGGTTGCTTGGTCTGGTTTTTGTAAGCTGGAATTTTTTTCTTCTTCTTGGAATATCTTTGCTATTAACTGTTGTGATAGCAATTCATGGTTTACTAGCTTTTATCATTTTCCCCTTTGTGTTAGCTGCAATTCTATGGACAACTGACTCAAAATTGAATACTGCAGTATTACCATTTCCGTAGATGTAGTGATGATGTACTATTGTACTGCCATATCCTCCAAATACAATTGCTTGCAAATAACAAGCCTCTTTAGGCTGGCGTAAATCAAGTGCTTACACATGTTTTTTTCTTTTACTTCGCTCATCTCTTTGGTACTCTTTACCCCGCGTAGAAAGTCATCCGATCTCACTCTGAAGGTACTGCTAGTTTTTTGGTTTCCTCACAATGCTTGGTCCATGGTTGTATTTCGATGTGGTCGAGGATGGTGTGATTTGGTTCCACTTGTCCAGCGACTCTGCAGCTGAGTGCATTGGGTTCTCTCCCGGGGATTTATATCAAGGGAATCGGCAGCAGCCCTCCATTCTTTGATCATCTCCCCAGGTTACTAGACCAGCAAGAAAACAATGGGGAGGCGCCCTCTATTTGCTGGCCAGATCAGGAACGAAAGTGCTTTATCTTGGTAAAGATGAAATTAAAACCCTTGCTAATTGGATGGTGGGGATTCTATCTCCTTGCTTGTACCAGGTACGCACACAATCCTTTGCTTCAATCACTAGACTCCTAGGAGATTGACATCCATTGGGTTTGAATGGGTTGCAGAGAGTTTTAGGGCTACGGGAAGGAGACGGGCATGTAAGAGGGCTGGGTGGAGAGTAGGAACACATGATGGAGGGTTGAGATCTGGCTGCGGTGAGTCGAGTAGCTGGACCAATGCATGGCAGGCAGGTGAGAGGCATTTTGTGTGTGTGAGAGGGATTACTTATGATTTTCCACAAGTGTAGACTACTCTATTCGCGCGCCCTGTAGTTGGTTATTAAGCTAAAATGTCGGTAAGTGGTTTAATTTTTGGCTAGAATGTCGTGTTTGCATATTTTAGTGACCACACTTCTAAAACTTCTTACGGCAACAGCTCCTCATGTTTACATGTTCCTGAAGCGTTTTCCTCTTGTCGTTTCATCTGAAAAGTAAGTTGCCGAAATTTTGTTCCAAAAGAAAGATGTGTATGTCCTGACTGAATTCTAGGTATGTGACGCAATGTGCATCAGCATGTACCGCGACAGTTAAAAGGAAATTAAACAACCCAACCATTATACCTTTGGAGTCATCAATCAGCTTATCAGATGGCAGCAGGATTATCTTATATCCAGTGTCCTCATATATAATGTCTGAGGGTTTTATGTGGTGCTAAATTGATTCACTAGGCAGTCATGCAGTTCATATAGGAGTCCTACTTCATCAAGAATCAATGCATAGCTGAATTATCATTTACATTTGCCTGACTGACAGTCAGAATGTGCAGCAGCACCACGCTTGGTTTTGCCGAAAACGCCTAATCGATTTCCATCTCAGCAATTTATTTCTTTTGGCTTGTGAAAATGAATGCAGATATGGGGGTATCCAAGTTGCATCCGGCCGCGGAGAAATCTCAATAATCAGCATATGTGCAAGCAAAGCTTTGAAGAAGATTTGCGTGGCACACTCTGCTTCAATGTGCGCAAAGCAAAGCAGTTTTTTTTAAACGGAGGCAAAAGGATTGCCTTGTCGATTAATTAAGAAGAAGAGAATTGCCCAGTTAATTTACGGAGAACTGGGCAAAAACCGATACAAAAGTGATACTCCAGAAGCGACTCACTCTCACGACCACGTAGACGGTCCACCAAATGCTCCCAACACACAACAACCACAAACATCAACGCTTCTACGACTCAAAAGACCAAAGCCGCGTGGACAACACGAACACTGAGCACTACCATCATGAAATTGCAGCTGCCTTCCCTTTAGCTTCATCAACCAAAGGAACCTCCAACTGCTCACTTGACAGAGGCGAAACTTGTCCTTCAATCGAGGCCGCCGACATGTCCATCTTCGTATGCTCCACTGATAGACTCAAGCATAGCTCCCTAAGCTCGGGCATGATCTGCAGCACAGGAGCCACAAGCACGGCGATGGACTCACCCTCAATGGAAGACACCATAGGAGGGGAGGTAGGCACCAATGATGAGACTCCAACACGAGGGGAGAAAGAGCCGTACAACTCCTCACCCTGTCTTTCGTGGAGCAAACACTGACCGCACAAGGAGAATGTGACGTTAGAGTGGTCTGCAACAGAGCCGGCACAAGGGATAGTCTACCCAGAGCAACCTCCGCTCGTTCCAGAAAGCTCTCAACCCGCGCCACACAACCTTGCAACAGTGCAGTCTGATCAGCCAGTGCGGACTGCAACATCAACTTGGACGGGGTTGCCGAGCCAGCATCAGCAGAGACAACAGACGCCCAAGACCCACGGTGAAGCGCCTTGGAAGGGGGTGTGGATCTCACCGAACCCTCACATGAAGCAGGAGCAACACGATGCACGGCGCCGAGACGGGACACATGCGGCACATCAAGGCATGATAGTGAGCTCAGAGGACGCCAGGGGTTGCGACGTTCACGTGCACGATGACCATTCTCCAAACAACGGGAGCACCGCAACGGATCTCTGCAAACAGTCGCACGATGACCATAAGCAAGGCATCTACAACATCTACCGTGGAGCCAAGCAGGTATAGGACGAGGAGGACGAGGAGCCATCATCGAAGATGACGACGAAGTCGGACGACGCGGGCCGCGCCGCGGTAGCACCTCCTGTCAACCCTCACTTGTGTCCGTGTCATGGCCCACGCAAATCCCTTCGGAGTCGAGGGCTTTAGTGATAGTCGACGGCGTCTGGGGGGCCAACTCCTCTTCGTCATCTTCGTCATCGTTGTCAACAGCAGAGGCCCACAACACAGCTCGCGGTGCACTGGTTAGCCCGTTGCTCATGCCAGCAACGATGCTTTTTGCATTGACGGGCAGCGTCAAGGCCATCTCCTCTTCACAGCCCTCGCCGTCTCCATTGGCCGGGGCCACAGGGGCCGGCAATAGGGCTCGGGCTCGCGGTGCACTGGTTAGCTCGCGCCCCATGGCAACAACGGTGCTGTCAAAGCAAAGCAAAGCAAAGCAGTTATGACCACCACTTTGCCATCAAGATGAATGACTTCTGTATTTATCCTCCCGCTTATCTTTCTTTGCCGTACCAAAGTCTCGTGGCCTGTCACATCTTTTTAACCTGTAACTTTTTTTCCAACCTAAACAAAGTTTTTTTCTTTCAAAAAGGATCCAGTCTATTATGAAGATTCACCGGAAGTATAAAAATTACGTCAAGGTCTATGGACCACCAAACAACCATTGTTGTTGTTGATGCACCGCTGTCGTTGCACCCATATTGGATCCGGCCCGACCTTGTCAACGACAGCCGGGAAGTCTTTGTGCACGTGCCTCTAAGAACCTGCGCCCTGGAGCCACAGTTGTCGTCGTTGAATCCTTGAATAGAATTGAAGAACCTGGCACCAAATATTGTTGAGGCACGATGAGAAACTCTAATCCCACCGCCTCGAGGAGCTGCCAGGAATCTACGCCGGAGCTCCGCCTAATCCGTCCCAACGGACAAACTTGAGGAGGATTGAAACCCGAAAGATTGTCTTGAAGAAGAAGCGTCGCCATCCGTCCAAACGCCGCGCCTGCAAGGGCCAAAATTCTACCTATATGCAAGGTGCCAGATTCAAGGCACCAGAAAATCCTCTCGCCGCAACGTCGAGCTTAACACTACTTGGCTGAAGTTGGCACGGTATATATGCACACCCATCTGCAAGGTGTCAGCTTGGTTGACTAGTGGGTACTCTTGATTTGCATTAATCTGATGCCATTGTATGATAAAGAAGGAAATATAACAAAGGAAATATAACAAAGGAAATACATATAGTTTTACCCAACCACAGAGCACCACATCCATGTATAAGTCCAAGGCCATATGGACGGTCTTACTGGTCGCCCTTGATGTCAGTAATCCTTTGAAAACTTATGTACCGTGCAAGCCTCGTTGGTGACCCTTTTTCAGAACATAATGTTATGTGTTACCTTAGCCCTAAACTGGGATGTTTTACATAATTAACTCAATAAAACATGTTACACAAGGTCAATGAGTAAAAAGCCGGTAAAATGGTCATTTATTACTTACTATAAGCATTTACATTGCTGGTCACTAGAAAAAACGAGCATTAGTACCGGGCCTTTCATAAGCTAAGCTGGGTTGTTAATGTAATTATTCTTTAGGTATCTTCCTTTGCAGTTTCTTAGATGATAGCTTGATATAGTTGTTTATGCGCAGTATACCATTTTCTTGGAATAGATAACCTTTGGCTAACAAATCATAGACATGCGTGAGAGATTCCTTCATGAATTGGTTTTGCAAAGATTGCTTGTCCAGTAGCTTCCCTTTGGTGCCTTTTACTGATAATTTTGTTATTTGTGTTTTGATTTCGGTGATGCACGTGAATGATTATAGCACAACCACTGCCCACTGGTGTTGACAATGGTGTCTCGTCACTCTAGGAAGGCAGATAAAGAGGTCATTCAAGTTCGAAGTAGATTGGTGTTGATGAATTGTGCAAGACATTTTTCTTATTTAGGACACGCGTTAACACAAAAGCATATCCACAGCTAGCCTGCTACCTTCTCTCAGCCTAAAACCGTCCAGACTTCAGGCAACAGGGCTAGACATATTTTTTGAAATTCGTGAACATTTTTTGAAATCAAGAATAGTTTTGTGAAATCATGAACACTTTTCAAATACATGAACATTTTTTTGAACTTATTTACTTTTTTACTATTCACTTTTTTTTGCGAATTTTATTTTTAAATTTGCGAATACTTTTAGTTCACCGAATTCAAAAAATTTCATCAATGGGAAAAATGTTCAACAATTCAAAAAATGTTCATCCACTCAATTTTTGTTCATTGAATTTAAGAATATTCATCAAAATTAAAAAATTTGTTCACCGAATTGCAAAAATGTTTGTCAAATTCCAAATTTGTTCATAGGTTTTTGAGAAAATGTTCATAAAATTCAAAATTTGTTCATTGAATTCAAAAATGATTCATCCATTTGTTTTCAATTTATTTTTTCTTGTATAGAATTTTTGTTCATCAAGCTCAAAAATGTTCATCAAATTCAAAATTTGTTTCATCAAATACAAAACAGAGTTCGATATTATTAGAAAATTCTCTTCAAAATTGTTCATCAAGATATTTTCTCCATACTTTAGAAACCAAGAACATTTTTTGAATTTGGTGAACATTTATTTATTCCGTGAGCATTTTGTTGGGGAACGTTGCAGAAAATTAAATTTTTTCCTACGGTTTCACCAAGATCCATCTATGAGTTCATCTAAGCAACGAGTCAAGGGAGAGAGTTAGCATCTACATACCACTTGTAGATCGCGTGCGGAAGCTTGCAAGGTGATGATGAAGTCGTACTCGACGTGATTCGAATCACCGATGACCAAGTGCTGAACGGACAGCACCTCCGCGTTCAACACACGTACGGGACGGGAGACGTCTCCTCCTTCTTGATCCAGCAAGGGGAAAGGAGAGGTTGAGGAAGACAGCTCCACCGGCAGCACGACGGCGTGGTGATGGTGGAGAGGCAGTACTCCGACAGGGCTTCGCCAAGCACACAACGGAGGAGGAGAGGTGTTGGGGAGGGGAGGGCTGCGCCTTGGAGGGTGGTACGGCTGCCCTCCCCTCACCCCTCTATTTATAGGGGGAAGGGAGAAGGGGGCCGGCCCCCTAGAACCCATCTAGGGGGGGTGCGGCGGCCAAGGGGAGAGGGGGAGAGGGTGGCTTGCCCCCCAAGCCAAGGGGGCGCCCCCTCTAGGGTTCCCCCCTCAACCCTAGGCGCATGGGCCCAAGGGAGGGGGTGCGGCCAGCCCACCAGGGGCTGGCTCCCTGCCCCACGCAGCCCATGTGGCCCCCCCGGGAGGGGTGGCCCCTCCCGGTGGACCCCCGGAACCCTTCCGGTGGCCCCGGTACAATACCGGTATGACCCCGAAACTTCCCGGTGTCCGTTTGACAACTTCCCATATATAAATCTTTACCTCCGGACCCTTCCGGAGCTCCTCGTGACGTCCAGGATCCCATCCGGGACTCCGAACAACATTCGGTAGTCACATACTAGTCTTCCTAATAACCCTAGCGTCACCGAACCTTAAGTGTGTAGACCCTACGGGTTTGGGAGACATGCAGACATGACCTAGACGCTCTCAGGTCAATAACCAACAGCGGGATCTGGATACCCATGATGGCTCCCACATGCTCCTCGATGTTGTCATCGGATGAACCACGATGTCGAGGATTCGATCAAACCCTGTATGCAATTCCCTTTGTCAATCGGTACGTTACTTGCCCGAGACTCGATCGTCGGTATCCCAATACCTTGTTCAGTCTCGTTACCGGCAAGTCACTTTACTCGTACCGTAATGCATGATCCCGTGTCCAACACCTTGGTCACATTGAGCTCATTATGATGATGCATTACCGAGTGGGCCCAGAGATACCTCTCCGTCATACGGAGTGACAAATCCCAGTCTCGATCCGTGTCAACCCAACAGATACTTTCGGAGATACCTGTAATGCACCTTTATAGTCACCCAGTTACGTTGTGACGTTTGATACACCCAAGGCACTCTTACGGTATCCGGGAGTTACACGATCTCATGGTCGAAGGAAGAGATACTTGACATTGGCAAAGCTCTAGCAAAACGAACTACACGATCTTTTATGCTATGCTTAGGATTGGGTCTTGTCCATCACATCATTCTCCTAATGATGTGATCCCGTTATCAACGACATTCAATGTCCATAGTCAGGAAACCATGACTATCTGTTGATCATAACGAGCTAGTCAACTAGAGGCTCACCAGGGACATATTGTGGTCTAAGTATTCACACGTGTATTACGATTTCCGGATAATATAGTTATAGCATGAATAAAAGACATTTATCATGAACATTGAAATATAATAATACTTTTATTATTGCCTCTAGGGCATATTTCCAACAGTCTCCCACTTGCACTAGAGTCACCAATCTAGTTACATTGTGATGAATCGAACACCCATAGAGTTCTGGTGTTGATCATGTTTTGCACGCGAGAGAGGTTTAGTCAGCGGATCTGCGACATTCAGATCCATGTGCACTTTGCAAATCTCTATGTCTCCATCTTGAACATTTTCACGGATGGAGTTGAAACGATGCTTGATGTGCCTGGTCTTCTTGTGAAACCTGGGCTCCTTGGCGAGGGCAATAGCTCCAGTGTTGTCACAGAAGAGTTTGATCGGCCCCGACGCATTGGGTATGACTCCTAGGTCGGTGATGAACTCCTTCACCCAAATCGCTTCATGCGCTGCCTCTGAGGCTGCCATGTACTCCGCTTCACACGTAGATCCCGCCACGACGCTCTGCTTGCAGCTGCACCAGCTTACTGCTCCACCATTCAACATATACACGTATCCGGTTTGTGACTTAGAGTCATCCAGATCTGAGTCGAAGCTAGCGTCGACGTAACCCTTTACGACGAGCTCTTCGTCTCCTCCATAAACGAGAAACATGTCCTTCGTCCTTTTCAGGTACTTCAGGATATTCTTGACCGCTGTCCAGTGTTCTTTGCCGGGATTACTTTGGTATCTTGCTACCAAACTTACGGCAAGGTTTACATCGGGTCTGGTACACAGCATGGCATACATAATAGATCCTATGGCTGAAGCATAGGGGATGACACTCATCTCTTCTTTATCTTTTGCCGTGGTCGGTGACTGAGCCGAGCTCAGTCTCACACCTTGTAACATAGGCAAGAACCCCTTCTTGGACTGATCCATTTTGAACCTCTTCAAAATCTTATCAAGGTATGTGCTTTGTGAAAGACCTATGAGGCGTCTCGATCTATCTCTATAGATCTTGATGCCTAATATGTAAGCAGCTTCTTCCAAGGTCCTTCATTGAAAAACACTTATTCAAGTAGGCCTTAATGCTGTCCAGAAATTCTATATTATTTCCCATCAAGAGAATGTCATCTACATATAATATGAGAAATGCTACAGAGCTCCCACTCACTTTCTTGTAAACGCAGGCTTCTCCATAAGTCTGCATAAACCCAAACGCTTTGATCATCTCATCAAAGCGAATGTTCCAACTCCGAGATGCTTGCACCAGTCCATAAATGGATCGCTGGAGCTTGCATACTTTGTTAGCGTTCCGAGGATCGACAAAACCTTCCGGCTGCATCATATACAGTTCTTCCTTAAGATGCCCGTTAAGGAATGCTGTTTTGACGTCCATCTGCCATATCTCATAATCATAGCATGCGGCAATTGCTAACATGATTCAGACGGACTTCAGCTTCGCTACGGGAGAGAAAGTCTCGTCGTAGTCAATCCCTTGAACTTGTCGATAACCCTTAGCGACAAGTCGAGCCTTATAGATTGTAACATTACCATCCGCGTCCGTCTTCTTCTTAAAAATCCATTTGTTTTCTATCACTCGCCGATCATCGGGCAAGTCTGTCAAAGTCCATACTTTGTTTTCATACATGGATTCTATCTCGGATTTCATGGCTTCAAGCCATTTGTTGGAATCCGGGCCCGCCATCGCTTCTTCATAGTTCGAAGGTTCATTGTTGTCTAACAACATGATTTCCAGGACAGGGTTGCCGTACCACTCTGGTGCGGAACGTGTCCTTGTGGACCTACGAAGTTCAGTAGTAACTTGATTCGAAGTACCTTGATCATCATCATTGTTTTCCTCTTCAGTTGGTGTGGGCTTCACAGGAACGGTTTCCTGCGTTGCGCCACTTTCCCGCTCAAGAGGTAGTACTTCATCGAGTTCTACTTTCCTCCCACTTGCTTCTTTCGAGAGAAACTCTTTTTCCAGAAAGCATCCGTTCTTGGCAACAAAGATCTTGCCTTCGGATCTTAAGTAGAAGGTATACCCGACAGTTTCCTTAGGGTATCCTATGAATACGCATTTTTCTGACTTGGGTTTGAGCTTTTCAGGTTGAAGTTTCTTGACATAAGCATCGCATCCCCAAACTTTTAGAAACGACAGCTTAGGTTTCTTTCCAAACCATAATTCATACGGTGTCGTCTCAACGGATTTAGACGGTGCCCTATTTAAAGTGAATGTAGCTGTCTCTAGAGCGTATCCCCAAAATGATAGCGGTAAATCGGTAAGAGACATCATAGACCGCACCATATCCAATAGAGTGCGATTACGACGTTCGGACACACTGTTTCGCTGAGGTGTTCCAGGCGGCGTGAGTTGTGAAACGATTCCACATTTCCTTAAGTGTGTACCAAATTCGTGACTTAAGTATTCTCCTCCACGATCTGATCGTAAGAATTTTATCTTTCGGTCACGTTGATTCTCTACCTAATTCTGAAATTCTTTGAACTTTTCAAAGGTCTCAGACTTGTGTTTCATTAAGTAGACATACCCATATCTACTCAAGTCATCAGTGAGAGTGAGAACATAACGATATCCTCCGCGAGCCTCAACGCTCATTGGACCGCACACATCGGTATGTATGATTTCCAACAAGTTGGTTGCTCGCTCCATTGTTCCGGAGAACGGAGTCTTGGTCATTTTGCCCAAGAGGCATGGTTCGCACGTGTCAAACGATTCATAATCAAGAGACTCTAAAAGTCCATCGGTATGGAGCTTCTTCATGCGCTTGACACCAATGTGACCAAGGCGGCAGTGCCACAAGTATGTGGGACTATCGTTATCAACTTTAAATCTTTTGGCATCTACACTATGAACATGTGTAATATTACGCTCGAGATTCATTAAGAATAAACCATTGACCATCGGAGCATGACCATAAAACATATCTCTCATATAAATCGAACAACCATTATTCTCAGACTTAAATGAGTAGCCATCTCGTATTAAACGAGATCCAGATACAATGTTCATGCTCAAACTTGGCACTAAATAACAATTATTAAGGTTCAAAACTAATCCCGTAGGTAAATGTAGAGGTAGCGTGCCGACGGCGATCACATCGACTCTGGAACCATTCCCGACGCGCATCGTCACCTCGTCCTTCGCCAGTCTCCGTTTATTCCGCAGCTCCTGCTATGAGTTACAAATATGAGCAACGGCACCGGTATCAAATACCCAGGAGTTACTACGAGTACTGGTAAGGTACACATCAATCACATGTATATCAAATATACCTTTGGTGTTGCCGGCCTTCTTATCCGCTAAGTATTTGGGGCAGTTCCGCTTCCAGTGACCCTTCCCCTTGCAATAAAAGCACTCAGTCTCAGGCTTAGGTCCATTCTTTGACTTCTTCCCGGTAACTGGCTTACCAGGCGCGGCAACCTCCTTGCCGTCCTTCTTGAAGTTCTTCTTACCCTTGCCCTTCTTGAACTTAGTGGTCTTATTGACCATCAACACTTGATGTTCTTTCTTGATTTCAGCCTCTGCTGACTTCAGCATCGAGAACACTTCAGGAATGGTCTTTTCCATCCCCTGCATGTTGTAGTTCATCACAAAGCTCTTGTAGCTTGGTGGGAGCGACTGGAGGATTCTGTCAATGACCGCCTCATCTGGGAGGTTAATGTTCAGCTGGGTCATACGGTTGTGCAACCCAGACATCTTCAGGATGTGCTCACTGACAGAACTGTTTTCCTCTATCTTACAACTGTAGAACTTGTCGGAGACATCATATCTCTCGACCCGGGCATGAGCTTGAAAAACTAGTTTCAGCTCTTCGAACATCTCATATGCTCCGTGGTGCTCAAAACGCTTTTGGAGCCCCGGTTCTAAGCTGTAAAGCATGCCGCACTGAACGAGGGAGTAATCATCAGCACGAGACTGCCAAGCATTCATAATGTCTTGGTTCTCTGGGACGGGAGCGTCACCTAGCGGTCCTTCTAGGACATATTGTTTCCTGGCAGCTATGAGGATGATCCTCAGGTTCCGGACCCAGTCCGTATAGTTGCTGCCATCATCTTTCAGCTTGGTTTTCTCTAGAAACGCGTTGAAGTTCATGTTGACATTAGCGTTGGCCATTGATCTACAAGACATATTTGCAAAGGTTTTAGACTAAGTTCATGATAATAAAGTTCTAATCAAATTATGAACTCCCACTCAGATTAGACATCCCTTTAGTCATCTAAGTGTTACACGATCCGAGTCGACTAGGCCGTGTCCGATCATCACGTGAGACGGACTAGTCATCGTCGGTGAACATTCTCATGTTGATCGTTTCTTCCATACGACTCATGTTCGACCTTTCGGTCTCCGTGTTTCGAGGCCATGTCTGCACATGCTAGGCTCGTCAAGTTAACCCTAAGTGTTTTCGCTGTGTAAAACTGTCTTACACCCGTTGTATGTGAACGTAAGAATCCATCACACCCGATCATCACGTGGTGCTTAGAAGCGACGAACTGTAGCAACGGTGCACAGTTAGGGGAGAACACTTCTTGAAATTTTATAAGGGATCATCTTATTTACTACCGTCGTCCTAAGTAAACAAGATGCATAAACATAATAAACATCACATGCAATTATATAGTTGTGACATGATATGGCCAATATCATATAGCTCCATTGATCTTCATCTTCGGGGCTCCATGATCATCTTGTCACCGGCTTGACACCATGATCTCCATCATCATGATCTCCATCATCGTGTCTTCATGAAGTTGTCACACCAACGACTACTTCTACTTCTATGACTAACGTTTAGCAATAAAGTAAAGTAGTTTACATGGCCTTATTCAATGACACGCAGGTCATACAAAAAATAAAGACAACTCCTATGGCTCCTGCCGGTTGTCATACTCATCGACATGCAAGTCGTGAATCCTATTACAAAGAACATGATCTCATACATCACAATTCATCATTCATCACAACTTCTGGCCATATCACATCACATGATCAATCGCTGCAAAAACAAGTTAGACGTCCTCTAATTGTTGTTGCATCTTTTACGTGGCTGCAATTGGGTTCTAGCAAGAACGTTTTCTTACCTACGAATCACCACAACATGATTTTGTCAACTTCTATTTACCCTTCATAAGGGCCCTGTTCATCGACTCCGCTCCAACTAAAGTGGGAGAGACAGACACCCGCCAGCCACCTTATGCAACTAGTGCATGTCAGTCGGTGGAACCGGTCTCACGTAAGCGTACGTGTAAGGTTGGTCCGGGCCGCTTCATCCCACAATACCGTTGAGCAAGAAAAGACTAGTAGAGGCAAGTAAGATGACAAAATCCACGCCCACAACAAAATGGTGTTCTACTCGTGCAAAGAGAACTACGCATAGACCTAGCTCATGATGCCACTGTTGGGGAACGTTGCAGAAAATTAAAATTTTTCCTACGGTTTCACCAAGATCCATCTATGAGTTCATCTAAGCAACGAGTCAAGGGAGAGAGTTAGCATCTACATACCACTTGTAGATCGCGTGCGGAAGCTTGCAAGGTGATGATGGAGTCGTACTCGACGTGATTCGAATCACCGATGACCAAGTGCTGAACGGGCAGCACCTCCGCGTTCAACACACGTACGGGACGGGAGACGTCTCCTCCTTCTTGATCCAGCAAGGGGAAAGGAGAGGTTGAGGAAGACAGCTCCACCGGCAGCACGACGGCGTGGTGATGGTGGAGAGGCAGTACTCCGACAGGGCTTCGCCAAGCACACAACGGAGGAGGAGAGGTGTTGGGGAGGGGAGGGCTCCGCCTTGGAGGGTGGTACGGCTTCCCTCCCCTCACCCCTCTATTTATAGGGGGAAGGGAGAAGGGGGCCGGCCCCCTAGAACCCATCTAGGGGGGGTGCGGCGGCCAAGGGGAGAGGGGGAGAGGGTGGCTTGCCCCCCAAGCCAAGGGGGCGCCCCCTCTAGGGTTCCCCCCTCAACCCTAGGCGCATGGGCCCAAGGGAGGGGGTGCGGCCAGCCCACCAGGGGCTGGCTCCCTGCCCCACGCAGCCCATGTGGCCCCCCGGGAGGGGTGGCCCCTCCCGGTGGACCCCCGGAACCCTTCCGGTGGCCCCGGTACAATACCGGTATGACCCCGAAACTTCCCGGTGTCCGTTTGACAACTTCCCATATATAAATCTTTACCTCCGGACCCTTCCGGAGCTCCTCGTGACGTCCAGGATCCCATCCGGGACTCCGAACAACATTCGGTAGTCACATACTAGTCTTCCTAATAACCCTAGCGTCACCGAACCTTAAGTGTGTAGACCCTACGGGTTTGGGAGACATGCAGACATGACCTAGACGCTCTCAGGTCAATAACCAACAGCGAGATCTGGATACCCATGATGGCTCCCACATGCTCCTCGATGTTGTCATCGGATGAACCACGATGTCGAGGATTCGATCAAACCCTGTATGCAATTCCCTTTGTCAATCGGTACGTTACTTGCCCGAGACTCGATCGTCGGTATCCCAATACCTTGTTCAGTCTCGTTACCGGCAAGTCACTTTACTCGTACCGTAATGCATGATCCCGTGTCCAACACCTTGGTCACATTGAGCTCATTATGATGATGCATTACCGAGTGGGCCCAGAGATACCTCTCCGTCATACGGAGTGACAAATCCCAGTCTCGATCCGTGTCAACCCAACAGATACTTTCGGAGATACCTGTAATGCACCTTTATAGTCACCCAGTTACGTTGTGACGTTTGATACACCCAAGGCACTCTTACGGTATCCGGGAGTTACACGATCTCATGGTCGAAGGAAGAGATACTTGACATTGGCAAAGCTCTAGCAAAACGAACTACACAATCTTTTATGCTATGCTTAGGATTGGGTCTTGTCCATCACATCATTCTCCTAATGATGTGATCCCGTTATCAACGACATCCAATGTCCATAGTCAGGAAACCATGACTATCTGTTGATCACAACGAGCTAGTCAACTAGAGGCTCACCAGGGACATATTGTGGTCTAAGTATTCACACGTGTATTACGATTTTCGGATAATACAGTTATAGCATGAATAAAAGACATTTATCATGAACATTGAAATATAATAATACTTTTATTATTGCCTCTAGGGCATATTTCCAACACATTTATCATTTCCTGTAATTGTTTTTTAATGATGAACAATTTTTGAGTTCACGAGCATTTCACAATTTGCAAACTTTTTTTAAATCCCGGATTATTTTTAAAAAAGCAGAAATGGTAAAACAGAGAAAAAAATAGAACACAAGGTGCTTCCCACCCTGCACATGGGCCGCCCGAAGAGGGGCACGGGGAAATAGGAGCTCTCGTTTTCTGCAATCCAGGGACCTATCCTCGACCGGAGGAGCCATCCAAAACTAAGGCTAGAGAGGCCGACAGAGGTTCCCGGCACGGCCCAGCAAAGACAAGTGATAGTCAAGTCCCACACTAGTATAGTACTAAAAAAATGGAGTACTCCAACACATAGGATAGTTTAGTCCACGGTAGTCCAGCAAGCACACAGAAATAAGGACATATGCTAGGTTTTGTTCCCACCAGGAGCATTTGCTCCTGGGTGTAGAATGGTACTTTCGCAAGGGGAAGCACTTCACATGTGGCACCTGGCGAGTAGTTGAGGCGGTCAGCGCGAGCGCTCTATCAACCACCCGATGGAACCATACCTTTAATGTGCTACATAAGGGAGGGGGCGGGGGTAATGTACAACATTAATTAAGCCAAGCTCGATTGAAATCATAAATTAATTGGGATTTCTACGAGGGGAGAAGGAGTCCTCCTCTTCGGCGCCTTAAGTGCCACTTGGCGAACCCGCGTTCAAGGCATCGCCTACATGGGCTTGGCCCAGTAATGCTCACTGACCCTTGCTTCCTCGCTCGTTTTATCTTTCCTATTTTACTACAGTACGTATTGCTGTTCTTAGAAAAAAAACGAGCAGTTTTTTAAGTTCATGAAAAATTTCATAAATATAAATTTTTTTGTGGATTTTGGAAAAGAAATCCGTATTCAGAAAAAGTTCATCGATTTGGAGAAAAAGTTTGTGAATTTGGAAAAAAATCAAGGATTTTGATTTTTTTTGGAAATTTTATTAAAGTTTGTGGATTTGAGCATATTTATGCACTTGAAAAAGGTTCGTGTATTTGGAAAAAATATCATGAATTTGAAAAAAAGTTCACGAGGTTTGAAAATAAGTTTATGAATTTACAAAAAAGTTCGCAAGTTTGACAAAAAGTTAATGAATTTGGAAAATGTTCGAAAATTTGAGTTGTATTTCAAATATAGAAAAAGTTCAAGATTTTGGGAAAATTAAGGAGGAAAAAGAAAAATCAAATAAATAGAAGAACCGAAGAAAAAAAATGGTCAAGAAATACCAAAAAACCGAAAAAACAGCAGGAAGCTTCCAAAACTTTCCCAAAACCGGCCCTGGAAGCTTCTTGGAGCTTCCCAAAAACGGGGAAGGGAGAATCCGTACTAGTTCTCTACACGGGCTGACCCGTAAAGAAATGTTTTTTTGCGGCAATCCCTACATAGCGCTGGAAATTCTACGGCCCGGCCCATTTGTGGGATTCACCCCGACCGGGTTTTGGAAGTTCTTAGATCCTTCCCTGAATCGGTTTTTTCTTTCTTTTTCTTTTTCTTTTTGTTCCTGTTTTCGTTTCGTTTTTTATTTTTATGTTTTTTTATTTTATTCTTATTACTTCAATTTTATGTAATATTTTTAAATTCGTGATTTTTGTTTCTTTTTTTTCGTTTTCACTTTGCAAACATATTTTTTGAAATTAATGAACATTTTTTGAAATCAAGAACAATTTTGTGAAATCATGAACACTTTTTAAATACATGAACATATTTTTGAACTTATATACTTTTCATTTTTTTGCGATTTTTTTAAATTCGCATATACGTTTTAGTTCACCAAATTCAAAAAATATCATCAATGGGAAAAATGTTCAACAGTTCAGAAAATGTTCATCCACTCAATTTTTGTTCACTGGATTTAAAAATGTTCATCAAAATTAAAAATTTGTTCACCGAATTGCAAAAATGTTTGTCAAATTCCAAATTTGTTCATAGGTTTTTGAGAAAATTTTCGTAAAATCCAAAATTTGTTCATTGAATTCAAAATTGATTCATCCATTTTTTCCAATTTATTTTTTCTTGTATACAATTTTTGTTCATCAAGCTAAAAAATGTTCATCAAATTCAAAATTTGTTTCATCAAATACAAAACATTGTTTGACATTATTAGAAAATTCTCTTCGAAATGGTTCATCAAAATATTTTCTTCATACTTTAGAAACCATGAACATCTTTTGAATTTGGCGAACATTTATTTAATCTGTGAGCATTTATCATTTCCTGAAATTGTTTTTTTAATGATGAACAATTTTTGAATTCACGAGCATTTCACAATTTGCAACTCTTTTTTAAATCCCGGATTATTTTTAAAAAAGCAGAAATGTTAAAACAAAGAATAAAAAAATTAGAACACAAGGAGCTTCCCACCCTGCACATGGGCCGCCCGAAGAGGGGCATGGGGGAATAGGAGCTCTCGCTTTCTGCGACCCAGGGACCTATCCTTGAGTGGAGGAGCCATCCAAAACTAAGGCTAGAGAGGCCGACAGAGGTTCCCGACTCGGCCCAGCAAAGACAAGTGATAGTCAAGTTCCACACTAGTAGAGTGCCAAAAAAAATGGAGTACTGCAACACATAGACTAGTTTAGTCTATGGTAGTCCAGCAAGCGCACAGAAATAAGGACCTATGCTAGGTTTTGTTGCACGTCCCCGCTGGTTTCCCGACTCAGCGCACCACACGACACCGCCACCGCTTCGCCGCCGCACGCTACCACTTGTCTTGTTCGCTGCTCGCATGCCACCGCTGTGTGCTGCAGCGGTATAAAAGCATGTGCATAATCTTTAGCTTAATAATAAAGCGCCTACTGCTTCTGGCGGTAAGTCGTTGTATTTTTCAGAAAAGTCCTTGTGTTTTTTGATATTCAACCCGTAGTCCTATTTAAGTGGCAAAACGAAACGTTTTTCAGATTTTACACAAAACCCACTGCACTTTCAGGTAATTAACCCGCAGTTCACTTGTAAGTGACAATTTAAATCTTTTTTTTTTGCATTTTTTTACAGAAAACATCATGTCTTTTATGCTAATTAACCAATAGAACAAATGTTTTTCTTCTTCTTCGAAATATCCATATCTTTTAAACCATAACTTCAATTCAACATGTTATATATGAAGTTTGATTGGAAAAATGTGTAGAATTCGAATATGATGTTATTTTTACCTCTTGACTATTTTAAAAATGATATTTAGAGTGCAACCTTAATCAATAGCGCACAACCAAATTGAAGACAAAAAAATGTAGCAAGAGAAAAGCCTCATCTTATGCCATGAGAGAGATGGCTTACGATTGACCACATTCAAGCGCATTGTGGTTCTGTAAGCACTATGATCATCGTATGCGAGAATGCGACGACGGACAAATGGCAACAAGATGGGATGTCATGTTGAAATAAAGAACATGGACTTATTGGTTTCTTGGCTCATGATTATTTGGGTTACGGATATGTGTTACCTTTTTCTCCCGTTGCAACGTCTAGTGAAAACGAAAGAGGCCAGCAGCCAGGCCACACCTACGCCTCGTACGGCCACGCCCAAACCGCAACAGTGCAAGTTGAAGTTGGCGCCGAGACGCCGCAACAACTGCCGCATGCCTGCTCACCACCACGCCGATAAAGTATCACTTGTTAATTAAGAGTGGCACCCCAAAACCTACCTATCTAGTACACCCTCTGTTTTAATTTAGTCCGCGTATTAGTTTTGGTCAAAGTCAAGCTTTGTAAACTTTGACAAAGTTTATAAACAAAAAATTAACATTTCCAATAACAAATCAATATCATTAGATTCATTGTTGAATGTACTCACATATAGATTTGTTATGGTAAATGTTTATATTATTTTCTATAAACTTGGTCAAATTTTAGCAAATTTAACTTCAGTCAAATCTAATATGCAGAGTAAATAAGAACAGAAGGAGTATATACATGCAGATGCTTGCACGTTACAAGTGAAATCTTCAAAGAACAACCATGATTAATCGTGTAGAAACATATAATATATTATGCTACCACAAAAAAAACAGCCAAACATGGTGGAGGTAGAAAAGATGGTTGACCATTCGTTAGAAAGATCTCTGACGACCTTTGAGGGAGTCCTGGACTAGGGGTGTCCGGATAGCCGAACTATCATCATCGGCCGGACTCCAAGACTATGAAGATACAAGATTGAAGACTTCGTCCCGTGTCCGGATGGGACTTTCCTTGGCGTGGAAGGCAAGCTTGGCGATACGGATATGTAGATCTCCTACCATTGTAACTGACTCTGTGTAACCCTAGCCCTCTCCGGTGTCTATATAAACCAGATGGCTTTAGTCCATAGGACGAACAACAATCATACCATAGGCTAACTTCTAGGGTTTAGCCTCCTTGATCTCGTGGTAGATCTATTCTTGTAATACCCACATCATCAATATCAATCAAGCAGGACGTAGGGTTTTACCTCCATCAAGAGGGCCCGAACCTGGGTAAAACATCGTGTCCCTTGTCTCCTGTTACCATCCGCCTAGACGCATAGTTCGGGACCCCCTACCCGAGATCCGCCGGTTTTGACACTGACATTGGTGCTTTCATTGAGAGTTCCTCTGTGTCGTCACCGATAGGCTCGATGGCTTCTTCGATCATCAACAACGATGCAGTCCAGGGTGAGACTTTTCTCCCCGGACAGATCTTCGTATTCGGCGGCTTTGCACTGCGGGCCAATTCGCTTGGCCATCTGGAGCAGATCGAAAGCTACGCCCCTGGCCGTCAGGTCAGATTTGGAAGTTTGAACTTCACGGCTGACATCCGCGTGGACTTGATCTTTGATGGATTCGAGCCACAGCCGAGCGCGCCGCACTATCACGATGGGCATGATTTAGCTCTGCAGCCGGACAGTGCCCTGGAGGCCGCACACAAGTCCGCTCCGACCCTCAATTCGGAGCCGGCTGCGCAGATCGAGGACGGGTGGCTAGACACCGCCTCGGGGGCTGCAACCTCTACGGTGATGGAGCCGAATACTGACCTTGTCCCTCGTGAAACTCATGACTCCGAGGTGCCGGACTCCGAACCTCCCGCGCCCCCTCCAATCGAATCCGATTGGGCGCCGATCATGGAGTTCACCGCTGCGGACATCTTTCAACACTCACCTTTCAGCGACATCTTGAGTTCGCTAAAGTATCTCTCATTATCAGGAGAGCCCTGGCCGGACTGCGGTCAGGACGGTTGGGATGCGGACGACGAAGAAATTCAGAGCCCACCCACCACCCACTTAGTAGCCACTGTTGTCGATCTAACCGACATGCTAGACTTCGACTCCGAAGACATCGACGGTATGGACGAAGATGCCGGAGACGACCAAGAACCAGCGCCTACTGGAAACTGGAAAGTCACCTCATCATATGACATATACATGGTGGATATCCCAAAGGATGGGAATGACGAAGGAACAGCGGAGGATGACCCCTCCAAGAAACAGCCAAGCGCCGGTGTCAGCGGGGCCGCTCTAAATCCCGCCACAGCAAGAATGGAGATTCCGGCACCGGAGATAATAACACCCCAGACAGTGCCGAAGACAATCCCCTCCAGCAAGATTCAGCACAGGAGGATGGAGACGCCAGCCCTCATGAGAGAGCGGCAGACGAAAAGGTAGAGGATTACATGCCTCCCTCCGGAGACGAGGCAAGCCTCGACGACGATGAATTCGTCGTACCTGAGGATCCCGTCGAACAAGAGCGTGTTAAACGCAGGCTTATGGCCACGGCAAACAGCCTCAAGAAAAAGCAGTAATAACAACTTAGAGCTGATCAAGATCTGCTAGCCGACAGATGGACTGAAGTCCTTGCGGCCGAAGAGCATGAGCTCGAGCCCCTCCAAAAGCTACCCTAAACGCAAGCTGCTCCCCCGATTAGAGGAGGAGGCATATGAACCTGCATCACCAGCGGACAATACGGCTGACCGACCACCCCGTGGCCGCGACAGAGAGGCCTCTAGGCCCTCCACTAGAACCGTATCCCGGCATCGCTCGAAAAGCACAAGGCCACAGGGGAACGCTCTGGACTTGCGAGATATATTGGAGGATAAGGCAAGACAATCAGGATCGATGTATGGGTCGCGTGGGCGCCCCATGATACGTGACGACAATCGTCGCGCCGGACACAACAAGTCTGGCCGGGCCGAACACAGTAGACAAAGCTCTTTTGAGCTTCGTCGTGATATAGCCCAATACAGAGGCACCGCACACCCACTATGCTTCACAGACGAAGTAATGGATCATCAAATCCCCGAAGGGTCTAAACCCATGAATATTGAATCTTATGATGGCACAACAGACCACGCGGTTTGGATCGAAGACTATCTTCTTCATATCCACATGGCCCGCGGTGATGATCTTCACGCCATCAAATACCTCCCACTCAAGCTTAAAGGACCAGCTCGACATTGGCTTAACAGCTTGCCAGCAGAATCAATTGGGAGTTGGGAGGACCTGGAAGCCGCATTCCTTGATAACTTTCAGGGCACGTATGTGCGACCACCAGACGCTGACGACCTAAGCCATATAATTCAGCAGCCAGACGAATCGGCCAGACAATTCTGGACACGGTTCTTAACTAAGAAAAATCAAATCGTCGACTGTCCGGATGCGGAGGCCCTCACGGCCTTCAAACATAACATCCGCGACGAGTGGCTTGCCCGGCACCTGGGACAGGAAAAGCCGAAATCCATGGCAGCCCTCACATCATTCATGACCCGCTTCTGCGCGGGAGAGGACAGCTGGCTAGCCCGCAGCAACAACCTCAGCAAAATTTTTGGCAGTCCGGATATCAAGGACCGCAATGGCAGGTCGCATCGCAACAAGAACAAACGCCGCATTAACGGCGACAATAGTGAGGATACGGCAGTCAATGCTGGATTCAGAGGCTCTAAACCCGGTCAGCGGAAAAAGCCATTCAAAAGAACTACTCCGGGTCCGTCCAATTTGGACCGAATACTCGATCGCTCGTGCCAGATACACGGCACCCCCGAAAAGCCAGCTAACCACACCAACAGGGACTGTTGGGTATTCAAGCAGGCAAGCAAGCTAATTGCCGAAAACAACGACAAGGGGCTGCATAGCGATGATGAGGAAGAGACCCGACCGCCGAACAATAGAGGACAGAAGGGTTTCCCCCCACATGTGCGGACGGTGAACATGATATATGCAACCCACATACCCAAAAGGGAGCGGAAGCGTGCACTCAGGGATGTATACGCGATGGAGCCAGTCGCCCCGAAGTTCAACCCATGGTCCTCCTGCCCGATCACTTTTGATCGAAGGGACCACCCCACCAGCATACGCCACGGCGGATTTGCCGCATTGGTTTTAGACCCAGTCGTCGATGGATTTCACCTCACCAGAGTCCTGATGGACGGCGGCAGCAGCCTGAACCTGCTTTATCAGGATACAGTGCGCAAAATGGGCATAGACCCCTCAAGGATTAAACCCACAAAGACAACCTTTAAAGGCGTCATACCAGGTGTAGAGGCCAATTGTACAGGCTCAGTTACACTGGAAGTGGTCTTCGGATCCCCGGATAACTTCCGAAGCGAGGAGTTAATCTTCGACATAGTCCCGTTCCGCAGCGGCTATCATGCCCTGCTCGGACATACCGCGTTTGCAAAGTTCAACGCGGTGCCGCACTACGCATACCTCAAGCTCAAGATGCCAGGCCCTCGAGGAGTCATCACGGTCAACGGAAACACTGAACGCTCTCTCCGAACGGAGGAACATACAGCGGCTCTCGCGGCAGAAGTACAACGCAGCCTCTTAAGGCAATTCTCGAGTCCGGCCGTTAAGCGACCAGACACGGCTAAACGCGCCCGGAGTAACCTACAACAAGACCACCTGGCACGTTCCGAGCACGCGTAGCAATGCGACCCCAACCCCAGCCCCTGCCAAATTGCAAGACTGGTCCTTCGCGTACATCATTACGCTCTGGAGATACCATGGGCATAGGGGGAGGGGCACGACCACGGTAGGCCCAGACTGCGGCTTAACCACACCAGGGGCTCTCAAGTGTGTCGTTCTTTTTTTTTCCTCTTTTTCTTTTTTACCCACAGGACTCCATTCATCAGAGGCCCTGTCCGGCAGTAGACCTGCCGAACTCAAGATGCAACAGCTAGGGAAGGAGAAAGGCTACGACGAATATCCAGGTGGTCTCCATTACGAGCATTAAATCTGTTTTATACACCATTCCGCAGCCTACCCCTGGAGGGGGACATGTTTAATAGTCCCATCCCTTGCTTATCACACTATTTGTATCGTTCTGCATTCACAGCAGTATTTCTTGAATAAACAATGCATCACCTTTTTTCTTATAATTGCATTTCTTTCTTATACATATGTTCATTTATGACATGTTGCATCCGTACACTTTGGTACGGCTCAATACACCAGGGGCTTATGTTTCCCACATCATGGTGTGATAAGTCCGAACACTTTCACAAGTGCGGCACCCCGAACTTATAGCATTATATGCATCGGCTCCGAATCATGTCTTGGGTCAATAGTTGGGTTTGCCAGGCTCCCATGTTTTGGTACCTTACGTTCCGTTGTATCGGCTAAGGTAGCACTGGGAGAACCACTGCGATTGCGCCCCAGTTGAGCTGGGCGAGCGCCTCAGTGGAGAAAGCTAAAACTGACCGTCATGATGAGGCGAGAGCCGGTCGCTGTTCGAGAGGTCTTTTTCGAGTCCCTAAAGACTTATGCCGCTTAGAGCGAGGAACCGGCTTTTATCCGGCCCAGGCGTGGATAGCACCCCAAATTCGGCCTTCCGAACACTAGGGGCTTCACCGAAATTTAAAATTATAGAATTCTATGGCTAAGTGAGAGTGTTCAAGCATTATAAGTCTGGTTGCCTCGTTCGTTGTGTTGAGCGCCTCCCTAGATGGACCCAAAAATGGGAACAAGAGTGCTCAAATTCACCCCGAACACCCCAGCACTCGTGGCATGGGGGCTGAAGCCGACGACTTGCCATCTCTCAGATTTGATAAACGGCCGCACAGAAGGTAATATTTTAAATTAACAAGCGTTGCTTAGCGCATATGAACAAAGTTTTCAGCGCACAAGATAACAAAATGAGAGTCTACTCAAATATTACATCTTTGGAGCACTCACCCGCAATAATGCAGGGACCCTTCAGGACACTCTTATAATACATCTCGGGCGTGCGATACTCCTTG
Organism: Triticum aestivum; assembly: GCF_018294505.1. Classification (NCBI taxonomy): domain Eukaryota; kingdom Viridiplantae; phylum Streptophyta; class Magnoliopsida; order Poales; family Poaceae; genus Triticum; species Triticum aestivum. The sequence continues at coordinate 24,634,869 of NC_057810.1, forward strand.
CCCGATGGTGGCGCGTCCGTCACAAGCTTCTCAACATCCATCTTGCCCCATTGCACCTTTGCGCGGGCAAGGGCCCGACGGGCACCTTCAATACAAGCGGAGTGCTTGATGACTTCAACCCATGGACACGCATCCACCAGCCGCCGCACCAGGCCGAAGTAGCTCCCAGGCATGGCCTCCTTGGGCCACAGCCGAACTATGAGGCCCTTCATGGCCTGTTCGGCCACCTTGTGGAGCTGGACCAGCTGCTTCAGCTGGTCGCTAAGGGGCACCGAATGTCCGGCCTCAGCATACTGAGACCAGAAGACCTTCTCCGTCGAGCTCCCCTCCTCGGCCCTATAGAAAGCGACAGCATCGGACACGCTGCGGGGCAGATCTACGAACGCTCCTGGAGAGCTCCGAATTCGGGTAAGTGATAGGTAATTCACACTCACATGCTTTGCATGAAAAATGCCTTACCCGCCGCTATTTTCTTCAACGCCTCAATTTCCTGGAGGGCCTTGTAGGCTTCGGCCTTAGCGGCTTTGGCACTCTCAAGAGCCGATGCAAGCTCGGACTCTCGGGTCTTCGAGTCGCGCTCCAAACTCTCATGTTTTTCCACGAGAGCCTGGAGCTCTTGCTGTACCTCTGCCACCCGCGCCTCCTGCTTCCGCGGCCGCATTACGTTCGGCCGTGGACACCGCCTCCTTCAGGGTCGCCACCTCGCTCGTGGCCCCTGCAATACCCACGTTATCCTTGTCATTCTTCTTGCAACCAAATCCTTTTCTGTAAGGTACAATTTTAATAAGGTGTTACTCACCTTCCTTGTCCTCTAGCTGCTTCTTGGCATGGCCGAGCTCGTTCTCGGACCGCTCGAGGCTTTGCTTCAAAGTATTGACCTCCGCAGTCAGTGCGGCAGAGGTCAGCAGCACAGCCTACAATCCCATATTGAATATTCTTTATGACTCCTGCGTATATCTTTTTAGATCCTCAGTCCGGCTTTTTTTTTGAACACCGAACCGAGCATCAGGGGCTACTGTCTATGCGGTACTATTTTACATATATCAAAATTCTTACCTCAAAGCCTGTTAGAAGGCTGCTGCAGGCTTCGGTCAGCCCGCTCTTGGCGAGCTGAACCTTCTGAATCACCGCACTCATGACGGTGCGGTGTTCCTCTTTGATGGAAGCGCCGTTGAGCGCCTCCAGCAAGCTATCCGACGCCTCCGGTTGGACGGAGGCCGCCGGCGCCACGGTCTCACCCTTCTTACCAAGGGGCCGCCCGCCGGACTCCGAAGCCACTACAGGTTCCGGTGCGGAGTCCGGTGCAAAGTCCGGGAGGTTGCCCTGCGGCACCTCCGGGGCCTCCTCCTCCTGGCGGGTCCCTTCTCGGGATCCCACCTCGGCATCGTCCGTATCACGGGGGGTGGAGGCGGTCGGAAGGGAATCCACATCCGACGCACCCAAGGACCCGCTCGACGAAGCGGGAAGATCATCCTTGGGCGGACTGCAGGGTTGTATGCAGCATTAGAAAGACACCATGTGGCGAAAAGGAAAATCATGAAGTTATTCGGGAGTCTGGATACTTATGATCTCGCTAGGGGCTTGGCCCTTGGAGGCCAATCCTCGTCGTCGTCGCCGGCGTTGGCAGAGCAGTCTGGGGGAAGAGTCCTTCCCTTCTTGGACCCTTCGGCCTCCCTTGTTGGGGAGGCCTTCCTTTTCTTCCCTCCCCCCGCTGGGGGAGAGGCCTCTTTCTTCTCCTCCTCGCCTTCGTGGGAGGAGTTCGCCTCAGAGTGATCGTCCGATGACACCTGAAAACGGGAACTCTTTCGAGTGCCCGTGGCCTTCTTCTTGGCTTCTTCTCCGGCACCACGTGGGGTGCCGGAACCAGCAGCCCCGTTAAGCGGGCGTCCGCTGGGTCTTCTGGCAAAGGGGCCGGACAGTTAGTCTGCTCGGCCTTCTTTAGCCAGTCTTGTCAAAGGAGAGGGAGTTTAGATCCCGCATAGAGTCAAACTATGGAAAACAAGTGTCCCGTAAAGGGTAAAATCGCTTACCTCGCTAGCCGGACGCTGCGAGCTGAATCCGCGATCTTCGGTAGCGGATGCGGGAGCCTCGACGCCCTTAAACAGCACCCTCCAGGCCTCTTCGTACGTAGTGTCGAAGAGCCCGCTCAAAGTCTGGTGCCGCGCCGGATCGAACTCCCACATATTGAAGTCCCGTTGTTGGCACGGGAGAATCCGGCGGATGAGCCTGGACTACGTTGACAAGCTTGAGCTTCTTGTTCACTAGCTTTTGTATGCAGGCTTGAAGTCCGGTCAGCTCCTCTGAATCACCCCATGTCCGGCCACTCTCTTTCCAGGAGGTGAGCCGTATGGGGATGTCAGATCTGAATTCGGGGGCCGCTGCCCATTCAGGGTCATGCGGCTCGGTGATGTAGAACCACCCCGATTGCCACCCCTTAATGGTTTCCACGAAGGTGCCCTCGAGCCAAGTAACATTGGGCATCTTGCCCACCGTGGCGCCTCCGCACTCCGCTTGGCTGCCCTTGACAACCTTCGGCTTGACACTAAAGGTCTTGAGCCACAAGCCGAAGTGGGGCTGGATGCAGAGGAAGGCCTCACACATGACGATAAACGCCGAGATGTTGAGGATGAAATTCGGGGCCAGATCATGGAAATCCAGGCCGTAGTAGAACATGAGCCCCCGGACAAAGGGATGGAGTGGGAAGCCCAGTCCGCGGAGGAAATGGGAAAGGAATACTACCCTCTCATGGGGCCTGGGGGTGGGGATGAGCTCCCCCTCGTCGGGGAGCCGGTGCGCGATGTCGCTGGACAGATATCCGGCGCTGCGCAGCTTCTGGATGTGCCCCTCCGTAATGGAGGAGGCCATCCACTTGCCTCCCGCTCCGTACATAGTTGGAGAAGGTTGAGGTGAGATGTGCGGACTTGGGCGCTGGAGCTCGGGTTCGCAGAAATGGATAAGCAAAGGAGGAAGAAGGCGTAGGTAAAAGGGTTGGATCTTTATCCCCTTATATGGGCGGACGAAACCATGCGTCCCCACCGGCCTGATAAAAATCGCTTATCTCCCAAGCGCCGCAATCAATGGCGCGGTTGGGTTACCCACGTCCGTATTGATGGGAATCCCGGAATAAGGGGAACACGATCTCTGCTTCGACAAAACGTGCCAAGGAAACCACTTCACTAAATGCGCGGAGGTGGTATAATAAAAACGATTCGAGTAAAAGCTTGGTGGTGGTGTGACGTCACGCCACAAAATACGTCAGCAGATTGAACTTGTGTAAACATTATTCTCTCTACGGTGGTATGTGGAATTTATTTTGCAGAGCCGGACACTATCCTGGTGTTCACAATCTTCTATAAATTATTCGGAGGAGGAACCCGCCTTGCAATGCCGAAGACAATATGCGCGCCGGACTCGTCTTCATTGAAGCCTGGTTCAGGGGCTACTGAGGGAGTCCTGGACTAGGGGGTGTCCGGATAGCCGAACTATCATCATCGGCCAGACTCCAAGAGTATGAAGATACAAGATTGAAGACTTCGTCCCGTATCCGGATGGGACTTTCCTTGGCGTGGAAGGCAAGCTTGGCGATACGGATATGTAGATCTCCTACCATTGTAACCGACTCTGTGTAACCCTAGCCCTCTCCGGTGTCTATATAAACCGGATGGCTTTAGTCCATAGGACGAACAAAAATCATACCATATGCTAGCTTCTAGGGTTTAGCCTCCTTGATCTCGTAGTAGATCTACTCTTGTAATACCCGCATCATCAATATCAATCAAGCAGGACGTAGGGTTTTACCTCCATCAAGAGGGCCCGAACCTGGGTAAAACATCGTGTCCCTTGTCTCCTGTTACCATCCGCCTAGACGCACAGTTCAGGACCCCCTACCCGAGATCCGCCGGTTTTGACACCTACAACCTTCCATTTCATTGGAGCCCCGCTGGTTGCCATTGGAGCGCCCCTCGTCAAGGCCGTCCACTTCTGATCCCTTTTCCCTGACATGGAACCAGATCGTGCATAGTTCATGGTAGCGTAACGAATTTTCAAGGAAGCACCAGACACCTTCATCGATTGTCCTCATCACCATCTTCCTGGTATCTCCGACCGAGAACACTGCAGCATGCAGGGTTACAGATCTATATAACAATGTATTGTCACTAACCTAATAGTAACCATGCATATCTATACGACATGCCCAGGACTCACTGATGATTGGGTAACGATGATGGATGCGCTCGGTCAAAGCCACCAAATCGTATTCCTCCACCGCCGCCGTACACGATGGTCATGAAGATGCCAAAGTCTAAGACCTGTCAGTTGTTCTCCACCTCTCTTAGTGCTTCTTCTAGCGATGCCATCGCCGTCACTGCATGATACAAACACGTAGTACAAGGGGATCCAGTTCTCGCAAGAACATGTAGAGCAGACATACTAAACCGAGGCGAGGATATCCAACATGGCCGCCCAGGTACCTTTCTAGCCGCATTAATTGAGGATTTGCGTCAAGTCGAGGAGGGTTTTGGGGTCGTCCTCCACGACAAGCACCCTCATCCCCGCTTGGAAATCCTGGTCGAAAGTGTCTCCGCCAGTGCCCGAAGGGGAGGCGCCGCCGTTCTCCATGGCACGCACAATCACACCTAGTGCTCATCAGGGGGTACTCCTGGTGAGTTGACAAAAAGAGAGTGGAGAAGGTCATTAGATACAACTCAGACATATAAAGACGGAACCCTATTTTCTCCTCACAAAATGCGATCCATTTACTAATGCACGAATATTTGCCATGTTTAGCTTAATCTATGCCGTGTATTAAAACTCCATATAACGTAAAACCCCATATAATGTAGCAACCTTCTCAGTCCATGTAGTATATTAAAGGTGGAATATTCCAATGGCACATCTACTTCTCGGCACGTGCCCTTGTGGGCCCCATATGAAGTGCCCCCTTGCCCTCATCCTCTTTCCTTGTCTCTCCTAGCCCATGTTCTACGGCGTCGCCATCTCCGAAATCTCGCTCTCACCACTTACCCCCTCCAATGCTAGGCCACAAGACCACCACAACCTACTAATTCTCGAGAGCACAGAATGTTGCAATGTCGATGTCGTGTTGCTATAATGCCAGACCACAACGTTGCAATGGTTGCCCGATGTTGGTACGCACTGGACCACCGCGTGCTCGTCACAGGGAGACAGACATGCTGATATCCCTATGACAAGCACACAGTGGTCCAGTGGGTTGCAACATTGGTCAGCCATTGCAACACAGTGGTATTAGTGATACATCAACACAACATGGCCCTTGAAACATCCTGTGCTCTAGGAGATTAGCAGCATGTGGTCTTCCGGTGACCTAGAGTTGGAGGAGGTAAGTGGCGCTAGCGAGATTTGGGAGGTGGTGACACCGTAGAGTGTGGGGTAGGAGAGACAAGGGAAGAGGACGAGGGCAAGGGGAGCACTTTACATCGGTCCTGCAGAGGTACATGTCAAGTAGTCAAGGCGTGATTGGAATCCTCCACCTTTAATATGCTACATTGCGTGAGAAGGTTACTACATTATATGGAATTTTAATACGTTATATGAAGTTTCAATGCACTGCATTCATTAAGCTATACGTGGTAAAGCCTAGTGCATTAGTGAATGGATTGCTTTTTGTGAGGATAAAAGAGGTTTCCGTATTCATATGTCTAAGTTGTATCTTTTGACCTTCTCCCCTCTCTTTTTGTCACGTCACCAGCAATTTCCTCTTATGAGCACTAGGTGCGTGCGTGCGTGCGTTCCATGGAGAATGGTGACGCCTTCCCTTCGAGCGCCGACGATGAGACTTCCGGCCAGGATTTTCCAGCGCAGATGAGGGTGCTCGTCATGGAGGATGACCCAAAAAGCCTCCTTGACTTGACAAATCCTCGAGCGATGTGGCTACAAAGGTAACTAGGCAGCCATGTTGGATCTCATCGCCTTAGTTTAGCATGTCTCCTATACCTACTCTTGCAGGATATGGATCCTCTCGTACTACGTTTTTGTGTCGTGCAGTGACGGCGATGGCATGTCTGAAAGAAGCGCTGTGAGAAGTGGAGGATAACCAAGAGGTCTTGAAATTCTACATCATCATGACCATTGTGCACGGCGGCTGTAGATGGTTTAAGCTGGGACAGAATTCGAGGACTACTTTTTTTTGTGAACTGTTTCTTTTTTCGCTGTAGATGGTTTAAGGTGGGACAGAATTTGAGGACTCCTTGAGGCATCGCACCCGACGGTGAAAAATACATAATTTTATTATCGGATGGCTATTTTTTTAGTTACTGAGGATTTGCGTGATTACTCGTATGGTGCCTCCAATTAGTAAATATAAGATATAAGATAAGATGGTTGAGCGGGTTTTTTTGACAGGAGGAAACTGCCGTGGACATGTAGGGATAGAAACAGATTAGGGAAGGGATGGGATGAACGATCGGCAGGATCGTGGTCCAGCTGGGAGGAAAAGGAAACTTATGTTCTTTTTAGATAGTAGAGATAAGGTCATACGGGCCAACACATTCAAAGGCATTTTTCTTTTCAATTGAGATGTACGGATTCATGTGTCTATATACAAAGATTCTGTTCATATACTACAGTCCAATGCCTATACGAGCCACCCCTTGCTGCAAGCGCGCACACACACACACACCCGTGCATGTTCTGATAGGAAAGCAAAAAGGCTAATAAAGTCCTAAAAAGGGCTAATAAAGTAGAACGTGCTAGCGTGCTGTCAGAAAAAAGTAGAATGTGCTAGCTATGCAATCAACCCTTACCAATCGGATTCAGCAAGGGAAAAACAATCCGGTTACACACATTGGCATGATCGCTGATGTCATTAGTTAAAATTACCTGATGCTATATTCTACCTCCGTTGCTAAATACTCATCTCCCATATTCACCTCCGTTCCTAAATCGTTGAACGTTTAGTGGAATTGACCGTGTGAATTCTGGCGCACGGTAACCATATATATATCCCTGTCCGGCTTCCTAGTAATAGACGTGTCAAGTGCAGCAAACAACAACATCTATCTCGATCATAATTTAAATATAAGACAATTATATATTATCGAATGTAAACTCCATTACCAAGCGGTCCGCTTGGTAAGATACCAAAAAAAGTTGCAATCAATAATAAATGAATGTAAACTCCATCGATAAAAAGTGACCGCGTGAATTGAGTATGTACTCCCACGAGAAGGGTAATAATGGACGGATGCCGTTCCCTATGCGTTCCACGGGCGAGGCAGAAACGTGCGGCACATGTTGGCCGGCTCTCTACATTGGCAATCTCAGGGCGGCGGGTCTCCTGGTGTATTGCTGGGGGCCGTGCTCTGGCAGGCAGACTTGGAGCACCTCCTACTACTTGACGAGAATGGCAGGGGGCGATGGAAGGGTTTGCCTAGCCGGTGGGCGGATCGGTGCAGGTTCGGAGGTAAATTTCCCTTTGTCACGTTGCTCCGATTGGCACGACTCTGGATTGTGCACGCCTCGGTGGCTTGCACGATGCATGCTGCGAGGAGTGGGAGGTTGGGCGATGCCATGAATGTGCGGTGGGGCTGGATGGCAATTACTCCCCTCTAGAGCACGATTACGCCATACCCCCACAAGTCCATTGTCATTCCACCTTGCGGCAGCGAAAATCTCTCATCTCTGTCTAGTTTGCGTTCTCCACTGCTTTTGATGAGTGGTGGCGGATTAGAGGTTGAAGATGGAGTCAAAGATACTGGAGATCGCAAGCGGAGATGAGGTGAAGATGAATCGGATGCAGGAGATTAGTTCTTGGTTTGCGACCAAGGACAATTTGTACGAGGTGACGTGCTTGATCTGCTAGAGGCTGACAGTGGAGGAGGACGAGAGGCTATCACTGGAGGGGCAAAGCAAGCTCCCCCTGCAAGTAGAGCTCTGCTCCATGGAGGAGGCGGAATCAGAGGATCCGAAATAGGAGGGGA
>NC_057810.1:24643198-24685158 GCF_018294505.1 Triticum aestivum
GACAAGGGAGATCCTCATTCTGATTGTGGAAGACGATCCCAGAGTCCATGCAACAAAACTCAAGGAGGTCACCGCATTTCCCCCGGTGTTGCCCCTGTCTATGAAACTTGGCTTGCTCCACAGCAGCGGAGTAGGGTTGTCCCACGCCGGCAACAACTATGGTTGCTGGGTGGGGAGGACTCCGACAAGGAGGAAGTGCGGTCATTCGGATATGAAGGTACCTTTTTTGCTACTCTAGATATCTGCATTCTCCTTTGTGAAATTGTGAAGAGAGAATTGCACATACAAGAAGTTGAGTCGGTAAATTGCAATCTAGAAAAAAAATGATGCAAGACATCTTTCCGTCTTAGGATATGGTATTGCTCTAAGTGAATTTAGCCAAATTGAAGATAAGGAGATTTTATAAAGTTTATTAGTTGTGGGATAAAAGTCAAGAACCATTTGGTGCCAAAAAAATCTCGGGCATCCATGATTTTGGTCTGAGGATATGGTTGATTTTGGAGATTAGTTTTCAATGATTGTGAGGATGTGAGTTGCCTTGGGGGGAATGGGGGAAAATTGAAATCTATAGAGATAATTGAAACCGAGTTGATAGCAAGTGTGTTGTTGGGCCAGGTATAGTTGTCTCTTTTGATCTAGGAGGCCCAGGTCTTGGTGGGTTAAAAATAGATTTTGGCAATCCACTTTCCCTTTCTTTTGGTTACTTATAAATAGCTTGCCTTTACCCTAGGTTGTGGATGAGAGTGAGTTATCTGGCGAGTTAGGGTTTCCCTGTGAGCTGCCGGTGACTTGCAAGTGAGGATATGGATGAGAACTTTGGCAGACACAGGGGCACCCAGAGATTTAGTAATGAAGGGAGGGGTAACTATAAATATCATAGGAATGAAGATGAAGGATACCGGATTAGACACATAAATCCAAGAGCAAAATGGGTGATCTGGGTGGGAAATCTGGTGATTTAAGTAGAAACTTGCAATTTCATGATCAGCGAGGACCTCACTCGAATGACGGTGATGCCCAAACTGGTGGATCTCTTCAACAAGACGGCAAGAAGAGTGCGGAATGTAATTTCTTACAGCAAGGAAACATGTTAATATCGGGACACCTTGAGGCCGGGTGTGAGTTTGGTACTGCAATGCGTCAACAAGACTTCTATAAAGTGATGGATCCTAAGGGATGGCCATCCGTGGCAAATATTATGGACTAGGTGTCAACAAGGGTGGAGATGGGCTTGGCATCAAGCATGGATGCAAGCGGGAGTCTGTAAAGCGTATTGTTTCTTGTGAAAAGGTGTTACCTGTGGAGAATACTGCCAACGACATATAAGGCAAGGTGGGTGGTGGCATTGTTTTAGTTAAAGGTGAATAACGAGGAGCCAAATTAGGACACGACAAAGCCTAGGGAGAGGAGATGAGTGGTGAACCGCATATAGCAGGCACAGGGTGCTTTCTTAAGGCCATATGGGTACTTATGCAGTCAATGTAACCTGAAGGTTGGCGACTGTAGATTGTTTAGACAAGAAGAATATGGAGAGAAAATAGTTGTAGCTTCTGGTTGATGAATTTTCACCACCTTTTATTGTTTTCCATTTATTTGAGACAAACATGAACTTGGTTAAGCACAAAGGTGTAAAAGCATTGGAGGGTAATATCAGCGACAGACTTGTTGTGTAATGGACTAGTTCGGAAATAATGTGAGTACTCATCAAGAATAATGACATAGAATTCATAATAAGGGAAAACGCAATGGGAAAATTCACAAATCATAATGTATTTTTTGGAGGGGCAGTAGTAAAAAAAAAGGAAGAATCAATACGTAGGTAGGCTGTCATCCAAACACGAGTTTGCCGAATTTTTTTTATTACATGATGGAAGTAATTTTGTAGCTACTACAAAAATATAAGCTTGCCCCCAGTGCCTAAGACTTCAATGCCATAGGTTGCTAGAGCTGGTTGCAGAGCAAACAATGGTGCCACCTTTATTCATCGAGCGGAAGTCGTAGATGTCTCCCGAGCTATTTGATCTCCGGGGAATTCTCATTGTTGCTAGGTCCTTGAAAGAGAAACCATAGGGATCAAATTGAACTGAAAACTATATATCACAAGGAAGATTATTAAATAAAATTAAGTTCTTCATAATAGATGAGGAAACTAAAATTTGCTGAGATCAAATCAATAACAAGAGTAGTCGATCCAATAGTTGTGATGGGGAGCCTCTGAACCATTTCCAACTATAATATTAAGGGGAGTGTGCATGAATGAGGAATAAGACTTGTTTCATCAATGTCCTAGGAGGCTTCATGGTCCATGAACCAATCGTCAGTGGAGTTGGGCTAGTGATACATTTCTTATTCGAGTTTTCATCATGTAGCATGCAACATTTTTTAAAGCTAGTATGATCTAAGTATAACTCGACATAGGCTTGATGGAGTGCTTGGATGAGGGTAGAACCAGCAGGAATGGGAAGCATCCAAGTGCCACGCCACTAGCTTTAGTGGGAAGGTCACCAACCATGGAGCGAATTTTACCGACCAAGGAAACTAGGGATGTCCATGTTGTCCATGTCCCATGTGGTTGGGTGAGCCACGTCTATGACTTCTGATGCACCTATGCTCCGAGGAGCTTCCACTGGGACAACTGTGATTCAAAAGGTCATTTATGGAGCACATTCATTGTCTCGTTCCCTGCTGCCATGCTCCTAGAAGTTGGCGATTGCATCGCCACTTTTTGGCAAGAGTTGTTGTTGATGGTGAGTGTCGCAGTACCCTCGGCATGCTTGTGCTGATACATTGTGATTGCCTTAAGAAACAACGATGAGTGTGCCTAGACGAAGGTGGGAAAGGGCAAATGTAGGTGGAGTATGGAGGCCATCACCTGAAATATGTGGCGGAGGCCACAAATCATCACCAATGTGAGAGGGTTGTAGGTTACCAGTTTCTCATCATTGGCGAGAGAGTGAACGAGCACCCTGAGGCACCAGTAGTGGGTGGCGATGATCATGTCACCTTGAAATGTTGCCTAGAAATTGGTGCCAATGTGGATCGTGCATTTGGTAAGCTTGTCATCGAAGAACAGGTGCATGTGCTACCACATGGCATTGGCTACGTTCTCTATTGACATGTACACATCGTATAGCTCACTAGATATCGTTGCATAGCCACATGATGATGGTGAGATCTTCCTTGTGCCACTTGAAGTCTCAAGATGCAAGATCATGGTCATGCTAAGGTCAAGGTAGTTGAATTTGGTGTCCACAAGTTGAAAGAGATGCTTCCACTTGGTGTAGTTTTTGGTGGCCAAGTTGAGTTTGAATGGTGATATTGGTCTGATGCATGGAAGGATGAGAGAAGAAAGAGTTTCTTACACTAACATGGACAATCAGAATGTTGCTGCCATCGGAGGACTTGACAGTGGACTTGCTGCTAGTGGGGGACGTAGTAGAGTTCTCACTCATTATGAAGGATTAGAAAGGAACTACTCTGATGCCAAGAAATTTTCTGGGAACCAATTTTTATTATATTTATGCTTCTGGGTCATGTATATATACACATCACATGTTAATTCAATAGTGAGCTCTACAACCTAATTAAGTACATAACGGTCGATGCGTTAGGAGCATCCTAGAGTGTTGGCACATAAGGTGGTGTTTATGTTGTGCATCTATTGAGATGAGTGCACACCACAAAAGATCGATGGCTCTAGGAGGTGATAATCCCTTCTCTCATCCATTGGTGGAAAGAAAAACAAAGTATTTCCCAACATCTAGCATAAGTGTGTTCACTGGAACTGGAGATGTCAAGAGATTTGTCCCCAGAAGACATATGAGGGAGGGGTCGCGAGCGAGGAGAATTTGCTAGACTTTGGAATAATTTTTAAAGGAGAACCCAACGATGAATGTTCCACACCATGATCACGAGCTTTGTAAACTATTTCTTTCATGGGAAAAAACATCACCAGTGCTAAGGAGCTGATGATCAAGGTAGAACACCACAAAGGAACATAAGAGAAATGGGTTTGCCAGGACAACACACATATGCATCCAAGCAGTTGAAAACACACACTACATGAATCAAGAAATTTGTTGTCTGCTTAAACATTCTTTGCCATCAACTTGCTGACGATAAACAAAGTCCGAAAAGAGCTACTTTGCCATGAGCTTTTCCTTGGGCGGATAGAAAAGTCTTTGTCGTCAGCTAAACTCCGTCTTTATCGTCAGCCGAATAATAATAACCAAAATCCGTCTTTGCCGTTAGCCTCAAACATCACAGACGACAAAGAAGTGGGTAAATATTAGAAAAAAACACAAGGGCGCTGCTCGTCCTCCTCTGTCAAGGTTGAAGTGAGATAGGGCCATTGCATCATGCTCCTCGTGGGGAAGATGCTAGATGGCATAGATATGGCAAGGAGGCGGGGTGTTGGCGCCGGGTAAGAGGCAGTGCCAAGGAGGAGGTGCAGATTCAAGGTGCAAGTGCAAGGGCGAGCCACGAGTCTTGTCGTCAGGGAGTTTTGCAGGCTGCATGGTCGGACGGATCCATGTGCATGGAACTTCGGTAGGATGAAAACGAGTCAAGGGTGATGGAGGGAGCTTCTGGGTGGCAGCCATGTCCTTGAGGAGAGAGAGACAAAGATCTGGGAGTAGAGAGAAAACACTGGAGAGAGCAAGAGCCAGGAGAAGAAAGGAAGGGAGGAGGAAGGTGAAGGAGACACGCGATGGGCAGCGGTGCTCCGGTGGCTACGGCCACCGGTGTCGGCCTCCGGCGAGGAGAAGGAGGTGGTCTTGGGTTAGCAAAGGAGACGATAAGGAGGTCCTCAGGCGGCACCAGGAGGGAGGTCATGTGGCGGTGCGGTGCGAGGGCTGGGCAAGAGGTGGTGCAGCGACGCCGGGATGGAGGTGGTGCGGCGGTGTAACATGGGGCAGTAGGTGGTGTGGCGGCGCAGGGTGGGATAAGAGGTGGTGCGGCGGCATGCGTCGAGATGGAAGTGCGACAGCAGTGCAGCATGTGGGAGGAGGTGGTGCAGCGGCACGGGGAGGGAGCTGGTGCGACGGTGTGGGGCGGGAGGTGGTGCGGTGGCGGGAGAAGGAGAGAAAGAGAGAAGGGAGCGAGGTGCTTGTGGGGTGGGGTTGGACAAGTACGTGCGTGTGTGGGGGTGGTGTGGTGCCACGTCATAAATCTGCATGATCGGTCCGCGGGATGTGCTTTCTCTTTGCCAACGACCAAAAAAACTGATGGAAAAGTATGTCTTTCCTATCAGTCAAATAAAAACAGCCGACTAAGCCTGTCTTTCCTGCTAGTCAAATAAAAATAGATGGTTGGTGCCATGCACCGGTACCAATGCACCCGTTTAGTCCCGGTTGGTGCCACCAACCGGGACAAAAGGCCTGGTGCTGCCCGCGTCGCGGCCAAAAGTTTAGTCCCACCTCATTAGTTGAGAGAACTCGAGAGTGGTTTATAAGCGCTACTGCGCCCACCCTCTCGAGCTCCTCTCAACTGCAGGCTTTCGAGCCTAATTTGTGTTACACTGTGCCTGTGGGGCTACTAGGCCTACTGCGGGCCTGAATCCTGGTCCATGGTGGGTTTCTAGTCGTATTCAGGCCGTCGTGGCCTAGTAGGTGGCACTTTTCTTTATTTTTTTGTTTTCTTTTTTGCTTTATTTATTTTTATTTTTTTCTACTTACAGCAAAATACTTACTAGTTTTTCATGTAATTCTTTTTGCTTTTAGGTAATAAAAATTATGAACTTTCTGTTAGTGCCATTTGTTTTCCAATTTGAATAGTTTAAATTTGATTTTTTTTGAAATTTGTGTGAATCACTAGTTTTTGAATAACTTTACTATAAAAATAGATTTTTGAGTGATTCTTTTTCCTGCTATTTAAAATTAATATGTTTTATCATTATATTCAGAAACAGATTTTGTTATTTTAGTTTCTAACAAAAAAAATTCTTTATGATAATTCTTTTTGCTATTAAAGTTTCTAACAAAAAAATTTCTTTATGAAATTTCTTTTTTGCTTTTAATGTTTTGAACAGAAAATACTTTGATAATTTTTGTTGCATAAATTTTATATAATTTTAGTTTCAATAATACTAGAGGTTTATAAAAGTTTCTTTGTTGATTCCTTTTGCTATTGGAGTTTTATAAAAGATTTTTAGTTGATTCTTTTTTGCTATTAAAGGATATTATAGTTTTTTTTTGTTGATCATAACAGAATATTTTAATTGATTATTTTGAGTTCATTCTTTTTGCTATTTGTTCATTCTTTTTGCTATTAGTTCATTCTTTGAGCTAAATGACCCTTAAATTGAAAAGCACTACAAATGAACTCTGAAAAGGTTGAAAGTTGGCATGGTATCATCCTTTCACCCACATAGCATGTGCTAAAAAGTTGAGAGGGTTACGACAAAAACTGGATGCACTTCGTGTACAAAACAGACAATCTCTTTGGAAGTATCAGGGTTTCGGACGAAAACTCATCTGTTATAAAGGGATTTCCTTTGTTCACATGTAACTACAGTGATATTCTAGATCAAAGTCATCATCATAATAGTTGTGGATAGAAAGTCTTCACTTTTTCTTCGCTTGTGTCCTTTGCTTATTGCGCCATAACCATGGATAATCTTCATCGTTTAACAGGGTGCTTGGGTCAGCCTTGACTTTGAAGGGAGGAATTTCATGAAAATTTTCATAATCTTCAGACATGCCTGTCTTGCCCTCCAATTCCACGATGTCTATTTTTCCTGAAAGAACTATGTGGCGCTTTGGCTCATCGTACGATGTATCCGCTTCCTTATCTTTTCTTTTTCTCCGTTTGGTAGACATGTCCTTCACATAGAAAACTTGTGCCACATCATTGGCTAGAACGAATGGTTCGTCTGTGTACCCCAGATTGTTCAGATCCACTATTGTCATTCAGTACTATGGGTCTACATGTACCCCGCCTCCTGACAGATTGACCCATTTGCACTTAAACAAAGAGACCTTAAAATCATGTCCATAGTCAAGTTCCCATATGTCCACTATGTAACCATAATATGTGTCCTTTCCCCTCTTGGTTGCTGCATCAAAGCGGACACCACTGTTTTAGTTGGTGCTCTTTTGATCTTGGGCGATTGTGTAAAATGTATTCCCATTTATCTCGTACCCTTTGTAAGTCATTACAGTAAAAGATGGTTCCCTCGCCAACGAGTACAACTCATCAGAAACAGTGTTGTCACCCCTGAGACGTGTTTGCAACCAACTGCCAAAAGTCCTGATGTGTTCACATGTAATCCAGTCGTCACACTGGTCCGGGTGTTTGGAGCACAGAATGTTCTTGTGTTCATCGACATACAGGGTCACCAATGTAGAATTCTGTAGAACTGTGTAGTGTGCTTGAGACCAAGAATGCCCGTCCCTACATATTATTGAGTCCCCTCCTAGCGTGCCTTTTCCACTTAGTCTCCCCTCATACCGCGATTGAGGGAGACCTATCTTCTTAAGGTCAGGAATGAAGTCAACACAAAACCCAATATCATCCTCTGTTTGATGGCCCATGGAGATGCTTCCTTCTGGTCTAGCGCGGTTACGGACATATTTCTTTAGGACTCCCATGAACCTCTCAAAGGGGAACATATTATGTAGAAATACAGGGCCAGATAATCTCGTCGACTAGATGAACTAGGACATCCGTCATGATATTGAAGAAGGATGGTGGGAACACCGGCTCAAAACTGACAAGACATTGCGCCACATCACTCAACCTTGGTAGGATTTCTGGATCGATGACCTTCTGAGAGATTGCATTGAGGAATGAACATAGCTTCACAATGGCTAATCGAACATTTTCTGGTAGAAGCCCCCTCAATGCAACCGGAAGCAGTTGTGTCATACTCACGTGGCAGTCATGCGACTTTAGGTTCTGGAACTTTTTCTCTACCATATTTATTATTCCCTTTATATTCGATAGCCAGACGGGACCTTCATACTGAGCAGGCATTGAAAGAAGATTTCCTTCTCTTCTTTGGTAAGTGCGTAGCTGGCAGGACCTTCATACTGCTTTGGAGGCAAGCCGTCTTTTTCGTGCAAACGTTGCAGGTCCTCCCGTGCATCAGGTGTATCTTGTGTCTTTCCATACACGCCCAAGAAGCCTAGCAGGTTCACGCAAAGGTTCTTCGTCACGTGCATCATGTTGATTGAAGAGCAGACCTCTAGGTCTTTCCAGCAGGGTATGTCCCAAAATATAGATTTCTTCTTCCACATGGGTGCGCGTCCCTCAGCGTCATTCGGAACAGATAGTCCGCCGGGACCCTTTCTGAAGATTACTTTTAATCATTGACCATAACAAGTACGTGATCACCAGTACACATGGCGGGCTTCTTCCGGTGATCTGCCTCGCCTTTGAAATGCTTACCTTTCTTTCGACATTGATGGTTGGTAGGAAGAAATCGACGATGCCCCAGGTACACATTCTTCCTGCATTTGTCCAGGTATATACTTTCGGTGTCATCTAAACAATGCGTGCATGCATGGTATCCCTTGTTTGTTTGTCCTGAAAGGTTACTGAGAGCAGGATAATCATTGATGGTTACAAACAGCAACGCATGCAGGTCAAATTCCTCATGTTTGTGCTCATCCCACACACGTACACTGTTTCCAATCCATAGCTGTAAAAGTTCTTCAACTAATGGTCTTAGGTACACATCAATGTTGTTGCTGGGTTTCTTAGGGCCTTGGATGAGAACTGGCATCATAATGAACTTCCGCTTCATGCACAACCAAGGAGGAAGGTTATAGATACATAGAGTCAAGGGCCAGGTGCTGTGATTGCTGCTCTGCTCCCCAAAAGGATTAATGCCATCTACACTTAAACCAAACCATACGTTCCTTGCGTCACCTGCAAACTCCTCCCAGTATTTTCTCTCAATTTTTCTCCACTGTGACCCGCCAGCGGGTCCTCTCAACTTCCTGTCTTTCTTACAGTCCTCTCTGTGTCATCGCATCAACTTGGCATGCTCTTTGTTTCTGAACAGGCGTTTCAATCGTGGTATTTTAGGAGCATACCACATCACCTTGGCAGGAACCCTCTTTCTGGGGCGCTCGCCATCAACATCACCAGGGTCATCTCGTCTGATTTTATACCGCAATGCACCGCATACCGGACATGCGTTCAAATCCTCGTACGCACCGCGGTAGAGGATGCAGTCATTAGGGCATGCATATATCTTCTGCACTTCTAATCCTAGAGGGCCTATGACCTTCTTTGCTGCATATGTACTGTCGATCAATTCGTTATCCTTTGGAAGCTTCTTCTTCAATATTTTCAGCAGCTTCTCAAATCCTTTGTCAGGCACACCATTCTCTGCGTTCCACTGCAGCAATTCCAGTACGGTACCGAGCTTTGTGTTGCCATCTTCGCAATTGGAGTACAACCCTTTTTTGTGATCCTTTAACACGCGGTCAAACTTCAGCTTCTCCTTTACACTTTCGCACTGTCTCTTTGCATCAACAATGACCTGACGAAGATCATCATCGGGCACATCGTCTGGTTCCTCTTGATGTTCAGCTTCCCCCATTGCAGCATCTTCAGCTTCCCCCATTGCAGCATCTTCAGCTTCCCCCATTGCAGCATCACCGTATTCAGGGGGCACATAGTTGTCATCATGTTCTTCTTCTTCTTCTTCGTTGTCTTCCATCATAACCCCTCTTTCTCCGTGCTTGGTCCAAACATTATAGTGTGGTATGAAACCCTTATAAAGAAGGTGGGTGTGAAGGGTTTTTGAGTCAAAGTAAGACCTCGTATTCCCACATATAGGGCATGGACAACACATAAAACCATTCTGCTTGATTGCCTCAGCAACTGCGAGAAAATTATTCATGCCCTTAATGTACTCGGAGGTGCGTCTGTTACCGTACATCCATTGTCGGTTCATCTCTGCGTACATCATGAATAGATAGGTGACCAAATTAATATAAGTTCATCATCACATTAAACCCAAAGTACATACATAGTTCTCATTGAACAACATATAGCTCTCCAGAGCATCTAATTAAACCATACATTGAAACTATGTAAAACATTTCAATGCAACAACAAATGTGATCATAACCGCAACCAAGGTAACAATTGATCCAATGACATAATAATACCAAGCCTCAGTATGAATGGCATATTTTCTAATCTTTCTAATCTTCAAGCGCATTGCATCCATCTTGATCTTGTGATCATCGACGATATCCACAACATGCAACTCCAATATCATCTTCTCCTCCTCAATTTTTTTCAATTTTTCCTTCAAGTAATTGTTTTCTTCTTCAACTAAATTTAATCGCTCGACAATAGGGTCGGTTGGAATTTCCGGTTCACATACTCCTAGATAAAAAAATCTATGTCACGTTGCTCGGCATTATTGTCATAAACACTAAATGAAACTAATAGTTATAAAGGAAAAATATATACCACATCTGAATCATAGACAGGATGAGGGACGACGGAGGCGGATACCAAAACCATCGCACTATAGAATAACAAACAATAATAAGTAAGAAACTACACAAGTATCTATCTAAATCAGACAAGTAAGAACTTTTTTCTTTTAGAAAGAAGATAAGATCAAGAGGCTCACCACGGTGGTGCACGCACGAGATCGGCGTGAGCGATCAACGGCGATGAGGACGGGGATGGGACAGGACGGACCGCCAAATCTAGACAAATCTCGAGGAAAATGGAGCTTGGACAAGGAACTTTGAGAGGAGAAAGCTTAAGTGTGGCTAGGGCATTTCATCGAACACGTCATGTGCATAGGAGGTGAGCTAGAGCACAACACACCTCTCACACACCTCTCCAAGAGCACTCCACTGCTCTGCTCGCGGGCAAGGGGTATATATATGCATCTCATTGGTCCCGGTTCGTGGCTCGAACCGGGACTAAAGGGCAACCTTTGGTCCCGGTTTAAGCCACCAATTGGGACCAATGGTGGTGGGCCAGGAGCGAGGCACATTGGTCTCAGTTCGAGCCTCGAACCAGGAACAAAGTTGCCAGATGAACCGGGACCAATGCCCCACGATGGCCCGGCTGCCCCCCCCCCGGCCTCATGAACCGGGACCTATGCCCCCATGGGTCCTGGTTCTGGGCTGAACCGGGACTAATGGGCTGGCCCGGCCTGAACCAAAGCCCTGTTTTCTACTAGTGCACAATAGTCACCTCCACAGATAGATCTGATACTTAGGAAAACAAATTGGCTCTATGAAGAAGAAAAAGAAGAACACACCGCACGCTGCTGTTGCACATGTAGTTGTCAACCTGCATGGAACACTCGCAACAGAGGAAATGGCCATTGGATTTCCCACTAAGACAACTCAGATATGTTTTTCCACAAAAAATAGTTAGAAAGCTAAAGTATCATGGGAAAAAACGGTGTGTTTCAAAAATATACTTGCCAGATAAAATATCAGTTAATTAGTATTGCACAAGAAGACGCCTACAAATTATTGCGAGCAAATTTTGTACTACTGCAAAATTGTCCCCAAAAGATTCCATCCCTCTAGAAACATGCAACATTAAATTAAATTACAACAATTCTGTATATGTAATAAAAATCATGTAGATAGAAGACAGAACTATGATATGGATTAGGGAGAAAAGTTTGCTGTGTTTCATAGGTTTAGGAGCAATGTTGTGTATCTCTTATAATGTCTTGAATAACTGTGCTATCGGCGGTAGCTCCTTTTCTTGGCGGCCTCATGAATGATTGACGACAGCTGATTCCTGATCTGTTTGAAACTGTCCTTAGTACGGTCCTCCTCCCCTCCTAGATATGATTCATGTACTAATCCAAAAATACATCCTTCTCCACTTCATCGCAGTTAGGTCGGGGCATGGCAGCTAAGGGCTTAGAAGGTTAGGGTAGTAGAGATTCAAAGATCATGAAGGAAGGGGATGAGGAAGAAGCTAGTTGGATTGTTTTAGAGGACAGCTACGAAAGAAAGCAAATTGGACAGGAGGAGGAGCAGGAGCGCTAGGGTTTGTTGCATCAGTGGGGCTGACTTCTAGGGATTCAGATTGGATGGGAGGAGAACATGATTAGGAGGAGCAGCGCCACGACTTGGTCGTTGGTTGTTTGTTTAGGCTATACATGGGAGGGGTTGGATCAGTGGAGGAAGGAGATTGCCAGATTCTTTTTTATCACTGTATTTTTTTCGAACTGTTTTATTTCACTGTAGATTATTTTTTACGGGATTTTTATCACTGTTCGTATTTTTTCGAACTGTTTTTTATCACTGTTCGTATTTTCGAGCTAATTTTTAACCGTGCGTCTGAATGCAGCAAGTAATATGGCGTTGGAAAGCTTGAACAAATGCGAAACTTTTTGGTATGTATTATTTTTTTCCAATTCTTTACGATTTTAAGTCAGTTTCGAAAATGGCGAAAAAAATATTTTCGCCGTATTTTCTACAAACTTTATCGGAATGGCGCAAATAATATACCGCTGAAAAGCTACGGAAAATGCGAAACTTTTTCATGTTGACAGTGTTCTCTGATTCTTGGCCGTTTTCATGTAATTTTAAAAACGGCGAGATCATTCGTTCTGCCTTTATCGCGAAACAGATTCGCCAAAAATGCATCGCGTGAAGTACCTGAACTTCTCGGTATGAAACCTTGAACTTCACTCTGTTTTTCACGTGCTTTTTTTCCTCGTATATCTCTATCGACTGCTCCTAGCTCTACATCCACTCACCGGAATTGAGCAAGTGATATACCGATGGAAAGCTGCTGTAAACACGCAACTTTCCCGCGTTGATCATTTTTTCATACTCGCAACAATTTTAAAAGTTCCTCATCTGAAATTCATTCAAAGTAGTAGTTGAACTTCATGCTATTTTCACGTTGAACTTCTGTGATGAATTTTTGTTTGTACACGCGCCTGAACTTCCCTCTGTACGAGCCTGACCTTCGGGCTATCTTTGCAATTTTACTACCTGATTTGTTCGACCTGAACTTCCCCTAGTGCTAGGTTGAACTTCCGTCAACATTGCCGAAATGGGGCTTGCGATATACCGTTGGAAAGCTATGGACACCAGTATCATGACCCAACTTAAAATTTTGGCAAAATGTAAGTGGTTTAAGAGCAGTTTTGAAAACCGTTTTTTCTTCATACAAAAAATGTGAATCGTATTTTTGATTGCATTTCTAAATCGTTTATCGGAATGAGGAAAATAATATGGCGTTTGGAAAGCTGCTGTAAAACCGCTCCTTCCACATGCTGAAAGTTTTTTCTAATTCCCTATGATTAAAGAGTAATGTGGAAAACCGTAAAATTTCGCAAACCGAACAACCGAGTTCATATTTTTGTTGCCATTTCTAAATGCCTAATCCAATTGAGACAAATGATATCGTGTTGGAAAGCTTATGAAAATGCGATTTTTTCTCATGTTGAAAGTTTTTTCTAATTTTGAATGGTTTAAGAGTAATTTAGAAAACGGTACAAGTTCCCATTTATCTCGTACCCTTTGTAAGTCATTACAGTAAAAGATGGTTCCCTCGCCAACGAGTACAACTCATCAGAAACAGTGTTGTCACCCCTGAGACGTGTTTGCAACCAACTGCCAAAAGTCCTGATGTGTTCACATGTAATCCAGTCGTCACACTGGTCCGGGTGTTTGGAGCACAGAATGTTCTTGTGTTCATCGACATACAGGGTCACCAATGTAGAATTCTGTAGAACTGTGTAGTGTGCTTGAGACCAAGAATGCCCGTCCCTACATATTATTGAGTCCCCTCCTAGCGTGCCTTTTCCACTTAGTCTCCCCTCATACCGCGATTGAGGGAGACCTATCTTCTTAAGGTCAGGAATGAAGTCAACACAAAACCCAATATCATCCTCTGTTTGATGGCCCATGGAGATGCTTCCTTCTGGTCTAGCGCGGTTACGGACATATTTCTTTAGGACTCCCATGAACCTCTCAAAGGGGAACATATTATGTAGAAATACAGGGCCAGATAATCTCGTCGACTAGATGAACTAGGACATCCGTCATGATATTGAAGAAGGATGGTGGGAACACCGGCTCAAAACTGACAAGACATTGCGCCACATCACTCAACCTTGGTAGGATTTCTGGATCGATGACCTTCTGAGAGATTGCATTGAGGAATGAACATAGCTTCACAATGGCTAATCGAACATTTTCTGGTAGAAGCCCCCTCAATGCAACCGGAAGCAGTTGTGTCATACTCACGTGGCAGTCATGCGACTTTAGGTTCTGGAACTTTTTCTCTACCATATTTATTATTCCCTTTATATTCGATAGCCAGACGGGACCTTCATACTGAGCAGGCATTGAAAGAAGATTTCCTTCTCTTCTTTGGTAAGTGCGTAGCTGGCAGGACCTTCATACTGCTTTGGAGGCAAGCCGTCTTTTTCGTGCAAACGTTGCAGGTCCTCCCGTGCATCAGGTGTATCTTGTGTCTTTCCATACACGCCCAAGAAGCCTAGCAGGTTCACGCAAAGGTTCTTCGTCACGTGCATCATGTTGATTGAAGAGCAGACCTCTAGGTCTTTCCAGCAGGGTATGTCCCAAAATATAGATTTCTTCTTCCACATGGGTGCGCGTCCCTCAGCGTCATTCGGAACAGATAGTCCGCCGGGACCCTTTCTGAAGATTACTTTTAATCATTGACCATAACAAGTACGTGATCACCATTACACATGGCGGGCTTCTTCCGGTGATCTGCCTCGCCTTTGAAATGCTTACCTTTCTTTCAACATTGATGGTTGGTAGGAAGAAATCGACGATGCCCCAGGTACACATTCTTCCTGCATTTGTCCAGGTATATACTTTCGGTGTCATCTAAACAGTGCGTGCATGCATGGTATCCCTTGTTTGTTTGTCCTGAAAGGTTACTGAGAGCAGGATAATCATTGATGGTTACAAACAGCAACGCATGCAGGTCAAATTCCTCATGTTTGTGCTCATCCCACACACGTACACCGTTTCCAATCCATAGCTGTAAAAGTTCTTCAACTAATGGTCTTAGGTACACATCAATGTTGTTGCTGGGTTTCTTAGGGCCTTGGATGAGAACTGGCATCATAATGAACTTCCGCTTCATGCACAACCAAGGAGGAAGGTTATAGATACATAGAGTCAAGGGCCAGGTGCTGTGATTGCTGCTCTGCTCCCCAAAAGGATTAATGCCATCTACACTTAAACCAAACCATACGTTCCTTGCGTCACCTGCAAACTCCTCCCAGTATTTTCTCTCAATTTTTCTCCACTGTGACCCGTCAGCGGGTCCTCTCAACTTCCTGTCTTTCTTACAGTCCTCTCTGTGTCATCGCATCAACTTGGCATGCTCTTTGTTTCTGAACAGGCGTTTCAATCGTGGTATTTTAGGAGCATACCACATCACCTTGGCAGGAACCCTCTTTCTGGGGCGCTCGCCATCAACATCACCAGGGTCATCTCGTCTGATTTTATACCGCAATGCACCGCATACCGGACATGCGTTCAAATCCTCGTACGCACCGCGGTAGAGGATGCAGTCATTAGGGCATGCATATATCTTCTGCACTTCTAATCCTAGAGGGCCTATGACCTTCTTTGCTGCATATGTACTGTCGATCAATTCGTTATCCTTTGGAAGCTTCTTCTTCAATATTTTCAGCAGCTTCTCAAATCCTTTGTCAGGCACACCATTCTCTGCGTTCCACTGCAGCAATTCCAGTACGGTACCGAGCTTTGTGTTGCCATCTTCGCAATTGGAGTACAACCCTTTTTTGTGATCCTTTAACACGCGGTCAAACTTCAGCTTCTCCTTCACACTTTCGCACTGTCTCTTTGCATCAACAATGACCTGACGAAGATCATCATCAGGCACATCGTCTGGTTCCTCTTGATGTTCAGCTTCCCCCATTGCAGCATCTTCAGCTTCCCCCATTGCAGCATCTTCAGCTTCCCCCATTGCAGCATCACCGTATTCAGGGGGCACATAGTTGTCATCATGTTCTTCTTCTTCTTCTTCGTTGTCTTCCATCATAACCCCTCTTTCTCCGTGCTTGGTCCAAACATTATAGTGTGGTATGAAACCATTATAAAGAAGGTGGGTGTGAAGGGTTTTTGAGTCAAAGTAAGACCTCGTATTCCCACATATAGGGCATGGACAACACATAAAACCATTCTGCTTGATTGCCTCAGCAACTGCGAGAAAATTATTCATGCCCTTAATGTACTCGGAGGTGCGTCTGTTACCGTACATCCATTGTCGGTTCATCTCTGCGTACATCATGAATAGATAGGTGACCAAATTAATATAAGTTCATCATCACATTAAACCCAAAGTACATACATAGTTCTCATTGAACAACATATAGCTCTCCAGAGCATCTAATTAAACCATACATTGAAACTATGTAAAACATTTCAATGCAACAACAAATGTGATCATAACCGCAACCAAGGTAACAATTGATCCAATGACATAATAATACCAAGCCTCAGTATGAATGGCATATTTTCTAATCTTTCTAATCTTCAAGCGCATTGCATCCATCTTGATCTTGTGATCATCGACGATATCCACAACATGCAACTCCAATATCATCTTCTCCTCCTCAATTTTTTTCAATTTTTCCTTCAAGTAATTGTTTTCTTCTTCAACTAAATTTAATCGCTCGACAATAGGGTCGGTTGGAATTTCCGGTTCACATACTCCTAGATAAAAAAATCTATGTCACGTTGCTCGGCATTATTGTCATAAACACTAAATGAAACTAATAGTTATAAAGGAAAAATATATACCACATCTGAATCATAGACAGGATGAGGGACGACGGAGGCGGATACCAAAACCATCGCACTATAGAATAACAAACAATAATAAGTAAGAAACTACACAAGTATCTATCTAAATCAGACAAGTAAGAACTTTTTTCTTTTAGAAAGAAGATAAGATCAAGAGGCTCACCACGGTGGTGCACGCACGAGATCGGCGTGAGCGATCAACGGCGATGAGGACGGGGATGGGACAGGACGGACCGCCAAATCTAGACAAATCTCGAGGAAAATGGAGCTTGGACAAGGAACTTTGAGAGGAGAAAGCTTAAGTGTGGCTAGGGCATTTCATCGAACACGTCATGTGCATAGGAGGTGAGCTAGAGCACAACACACCTCTCACACACCTCTCCTAGAGCACTCCACTGCTCTGCTCGCGGGCAAGGGGTATATATATGCATCTCATTGGTCCCGGTTCGTGGCTCGAACCGGGACTAAAGGGCAACCTTTGGTCCCGGTTTAAGCCACCAACTGGGACCAATGGTGGTGGGCCAGGAGCGAGGCACATTGGTCTCAATTCGAGCCTCGAACCAGGAACAAAGTTGCCAGATGAACCGGGACCAATGCCCCATGATGGCCCGGCTGCCCCCCCCCCGGCCTCACGAACCGGGACCTATGCCCCCATGGGTCCTGGTTCTGGGCTGAACCGGGACTAATGGGCTGGCCCGGCCTGAACCAAAGCCCTGTTTTCTACTAGTGCACAATAGTCACCTCCACAGATAGATCTGATACTTAGGAAAACAAATTGGCTCTATGAAGAAGAAAAAGAAGAACACACCGCACGCTGCTGTTGCACATGTAGTTGTCAACCTGCATGGAACACTCGCAACAGAGGAAATGGCCATTGGATTTCCCACTAAGACAACTCAGATATGTTTTTCCACAAAAAATAGTTAGAAAGCTAAAGTATCATGGGAAAAAACGGTGTGTTTCAAAAATATACTTGCCAGATAAAATATCAGTTAATTAGTATTGCACAAGAAGACGCCTACAAATTATTGTGAGCAAATTTTGTACTACTGCAAAATTGTCCCCAAAAGATTCCATCCCTCTAGAAACATGCAACATTAAATTAAATTACAACAATTCTGTATATGTAATAAAAATCATGTAGATAGAAGACAGAACTATGATATGGATTAGGGAGAAAAGTTTGCTGTGTTTCATAGGTTTAGGAGCAATGTTGTGTATCTCTTATAATGTCTTGAATAACTGTGCTATCGGCGGTAGCTCCTTTTCTTGGCGGCCTCATGAATGATTGACGACAGCTGATTCCTGATCTGTTTGAAACTGTCCTTAGTACGGTCCTCCTCCCCTCCTAGATATGATTCATGTACTAATCCAAAAATACATCCTTCTCCACTTCATCGCAGTTAGGTCGGGGCATGGCAGCTAAGGGCTTAGAAGGTTAGGGTAGTAGAGATTCAAAGATCATGAAGGAAGGGGATGAGGAAGAAGCTAGTTGGATTGTTTTAGAGGACAGCTACGAAAGAAAGCAAATTGGACAGGAGGAGGAGCAGGAGCGCTAGGGTTTGTTGCATCAGTGGGGCTGACTTCTAGGGATTCAGATTGGATGGGAGGAGAACATGATTAGGAGGAGCAGCGCCACGACTTGGTCGTTGGTTGTTTGTTTAGGCTATACATGGGAGGGGTTGGATCAGTGGAGGAAGGCGATTGCCAGATTCTTTTTTATCACTGTATTTTTTTCGAACTGTTTTATTTCGCTGTAGATTATTTTTTACGGGATTTTTATCACTGTTCGTATTTTTTCGAACTGTTTTTTATCACTGTTCGTATTTTCGAGCTAATTTTTAACCGTGCGTCTGAATGCAGCAAGTAATATGGCGTTGGAAAGCTTGAACAAATGCGAAACTTTTTGGTATGTATTATTTTTTTCCAATTCTTTACGATTTTAAGTCAGTTTCGAAAATGGCGAAAAAAATATTTTCGCCGTATTTTCTACAAACTTTATCGGAATGGCGCAAATAATATACCGCTGAAAAGCTACGGAAAATGCGAAACTTTTTCATGTTGACAGTGTTCTCTGATTCTTGGCCGTTTTCATGTAATTTTAAAAACGGCGAGATCATTCGTTCTGCCTTTATCGCGAAACAGATTCGCCAAAAATGCATCGCGTGAAGTACCTGAACTTCTCGGTATGAAACCTTGAACTTCACTCTGTTTTTCACGCGCTTTTTTTCCTCGTATATCTCTATCCACTGCTCCTAGCTCTACATCCACTCACCGGAATTGAGCAAGTGATATACCGATGGAAAGCTGCTGTAAACACGCAACTTTCCCGCGTTGATCATTTTTCATACTCGCAACAATTTTAAAAGTTCCTCATCTGAAATTCATTCAAAGTAGTAGTTGAACTTCATGCTATTTTCACGTTGAACTTCTGTGATGAATTTTTGTTTGTACACGCGCCTGAACTTCCCTCTGTACGAGCCTGACCTTCGGGCTATCTTTGCAATTTTACTACCTGATTTGTTCGACCTGAACTTCCCCTAGTGCTAGGTTGAACTTCCGTCAACATTGCCCAAATGGGGCTTGCGATATACCGTTGGAAAGCTATGGACACCAGTATCATGACCCAACTTAAAATTTTGGCAAAATGTAAGTGGTTTAAGAGCAGTTTTGAAAACCGTTTTTTCTTCATACAAAAAATGTGAATCGTATTTTTGATTGCATTTCTAAATCGTTTATCGGAATGAGGAAAATAATATGGCGTTTGGAAAGCTGCTGTAAAACCGCTCCTTCCACATGCTGAAAGTTTTTTCTAATTCCCTATGATTAAAGAGTAATGTGGAAAACCGTAAAATTTCGCAAACCGAACAACCGAGTTCATATTTTTGTTGCCATTTCTAAATGACTAATCCAATTGAGACAAATGATATCGTGTTGGAAAGCTTATGAAAATGCGATTTTTTCTCATGTTGAAAGTTTTTTCTAATTTTGAATGGTTTAAGAGTAATTTAGAAAACGGTACAAGTTCTACCAAGTTTGTATTTTCGATTTTTTAATCATACGTCTGAACATAGCAAATGATATGGCGTTGGAAAGCCTGAACAAATGCGAAACTTTTTGGTATATATTGTTTCTCCAAATTCATTACGGTTTTACGTTGATTTTGAAAATGGCTAAAAATGTATTTTCGCTGTAATTTCTACAAACTTCATCGGAACGGGGAAAATAATATACTGTTGAAAAGCTACAAAAAATGTGAAAGTTTTTCATGTTGATGGTTTTCTCTGAATCCCAGCCATTTTTAAGTAATTTCAGAAACGGCGAGATCACTCGTTCTGCCTTTATCACGAAACAGATTCGTCGAAAATGCATTGCGTGAAGTACTTGAACTTCTGTGGCAGTTTTGCCTGAAGTTCACTCTGTTTTTCACCTGCTTTTTTTTGCTCGTAGCTCTTCATTCACTCACCGGAATTAAGCAAGTGATATACCGATGGAAAGCTGCTATAAACACGCAACTTTTCCGTGTTGATCAACTTTTCATACTCGCGACGGTTTTAACAGTTTTTCTTGTGAAATTCATTCAGTGTAGTAGTTGAACTTCCTGTTGTTTTCACGTTGGACTTCTGTGACATATTTTTTGTTTGTAATTTTCCCATCCATTTTCATCAGTGTTACACAAATGATATTCTTTTTGTACAAACCTCTCTCACAATATTTTTTTAACTTTCTCTGACCGAGGACTTGAACTTACACAAATGATATTCTTGTCGTTTTGAAGTAAATTAGAAAATGACAAGATCATGATTTCTGCCTTCATCGCAAATGGAAATGCACTGCCTGAAGTAGTTGAACTTCTCGGGCATGTCTGTTTGAACTTCACTCTGTTTTTGACGTGCTATTTTTTGACATGCTGTTTTTCGCACTGCGTGAATTAGTTGAACTTCTGGGGCATGTCTGTTTGAACTTCACTTTGTTTCACTTTATTTGTATTTTTTGTATGAAATACACACCATGTAGCACGTGAACTTCCGGTTGTTATCACTTTTGAACTTCTCTCTGGTTTGAGAGAATTATTTTAGAACACAAAAAAACATATTTTTTTTACGTATTTTGGACATCTAAATACACGGTGAACCTCTCTCACAAGAATTTTTTGAACTTTCCATCACCGAGCACTTGAACTTCTAGCAACTATTTTTTTCGTTTATGAATTGTTTTTAAAAGTACAAAAAATGGTGTTGTATTTTTTATTTTTTGAACAGGCAAATCCTAGATTATAATAAACTCTGAACTTCTCTATTATTTTAATATGAACTTCAGGTTTTTATATTTTTGAGTAAAGAATTGTATTGGATTTTTATACGGAAAAAATCAAACATGGAAATACAAGATGAACCTCTCTCGCCAGAATTTTTGAACTTCTCTGGACAGAGCACTTGAACTTCTTTCAACAAACTTTTTAAGCTTTTGTTTTTCCATTCTTTTTATTCTCACCTGAAATGCATTCCTTGCAGTACTTGAACTTCTCGTTGTTTTCACTATGAATTTCTGTCACATTTTTGTGTGTACGTCGAATTACACATAATTGAAGGCCGAACACCATTTTTTTCCCATTGTAAAACATGTAATTGGAGGTCGAACGTCCCGCAATATAAATTCTGAACCGTGCATGGAGGTGCATGTGAACTTCTTACAACAAATCTGAGATTTTTATATACTTCGAACTTTTCTCTGTTTCACTTTAGTAATGGAAAAAATAAGAGTTTTTTATAGACATCAAACCGCTCTAACTTTTTTCTTTCAACTTCTTTGTGTGTTTTTTAGAAATGTGAAAATTTAAAGTTCTTGATTTTATTTCTTTTATTACCAAGAAAATGTGATTTTTTTATAAATAGCAAACTCCTCTATTTTTGTAATCTGGACTTCTTGGTTTATTTCTTTTTGTAACGGGAATATTCTAGTTTTTGTAATAAGTATTGAACCGGTTCGTTGTTTAAATATGAACTTCTAGATTTTTTTATTTAGAAACGGCGAAAATCCTTTTTTAATTATTTGTGAACTCCTCTATTTTTAGAATTTGAACTTCTTGTTTTCTATGCAGAAACGGTGAAATATCCACTTGAAAGTGCCATGTTATCTTTGTGAACTTCTAATTTATTTTTGTTTGACCTTCTTATGATGTTCCCGTCACCAGATTCGGAATTTCCGTTTTTTATACATTGAACTATTGTGTGGTTTAATTTTGAACTTCTTGTTTCCATTCTTTCATAACGACCAAAATTTGAGTTTTCTATAATCATCGAAATGCTCCATCTTTTTACTTTGGACTTCTTGGTTTTATTTCTTTTAGTAGCAAAATATATATATTTTTATATTAGACATCGAGCCGCTCCGCTCTTTTTAGTTGAACTTCTAGATTTTTGTGAGAAAGGGGGAAATCTATTTCATTATTTTTCTAAAGTGCTCTATTGTTTTAATTTGACCTTGCTTGTGTTTTTTCAAACGTGAAAATATGTTATTTGTTACATATTTTAAGCTTCTTAGTTGTTTTTAATTTGATTTTTTATCATTTTTCAGTAACGGGAAAATTCATGGGAGAAAAATTTTGTACACCCATAACACTTTCTTTGAACTATCTAATTTACTAAATTTGAACTTCAACAGTTTACACTGTTCTAGGAGATGCTTGTTTTCTTCTTTGGTGATTCTTGTTTGCCCATAAAAAATCCACTTTTTTATGCAAACGTTGACGGAGTGTAAGTGTGGACTTTATTTGTGCTTCTCATTCAAGCTTCACTAGTGTATTTTTACTTTCTATGTTAATTGTTGATAAAAGTTTTTAGTCGGCGTTTTTAGTGTGTTTGACCTTCCATGCTTTTCACACATGAACTTCAACTAATTTTCATTTTTAGTAGTGTTCTAATTTTTTAAATTTCCTATTTCTAGACTCCAAGCGAACAATTCTAAAATTAAATGTCATCTTAAACCTATTTTTCCTAAATGCATGGACCGCTCAACAATGGTTGGGTTGTTGAGCGTGGGAAGTTTTTGTTTTCAAAACTTTGTGTGCGCGTGCGTGCGTGTGTGACTCCGTAAAATCAGCACACATCACTCAACAACAACAAAAAGTTTATGTTGTGCACTGTTCTTATAGAATCCAACTAGCACTAGCACTACGAAGTGACACTTGAATCATGATCTCAAATTCTCAACGGTCATCACGCAATAACAAAAGGATATGCAAGAACGGGCAAACCATAGAGTACAATGTATGCACTTTCCAAACAAGTAATCTTTTATACAGAAGTTGTGCATGTTTTTACACCACTCCTTTTGGTCTTTATCTCTCTGTTTTATCTCCTAGAAGTAACAAACACTACACGATTTATTCCTTGTCTTTTCTTCTCCGTGTAGCTGGTGTCTACTTATGCATATGAAGCTAGCAAGTGGACGGAGCAGCCTCAACTAGAGAAGTTCAGGTTCAGGTTCAGGTTCAGTTTTGGGTTCAAGTTAGATTAACTCTGGAGTAGGAGTAGTCAGAAAGAAGCGGACAAAAGTTTTAGCACACAAATATAAAAGCGAGCTACCAAAAATAATACACATGTTTGTAGCAGTAGTAGCATTCGGCCAAGTACATTACGAGCGACCCCAAAGTATTAGCAGCTCGGCGACCATGCCTGCAGCCTGCAGGCTCCAGCTAACCTGTCTCATGCATTGTTCTGCTCGTCGCATTGCAGACTCCAGCAAACTTGTCTCTTCTTGTTCTTGCTGCTAGCCACGACCAAATTCCATAGTTGCAAGTAAAAAAAGTTGAGATGGGGGAAAGGCCGCAACCTAATTTTAAATGGTGCTGCTTGCACTAGATTAAGTGATACAGAGAAGGTTCATTCACATATATACATGAGCAAAGTATCAATTCCAAATCTGATAGACAAATGATCCATCCACAACTAACTCGTGCAAAATTTATGTATACCAAATCTTTCTGAACTGAATACTTACCGAACTTGGACCCTGAGATCACCGAGGTGCCAATTAGGTGTGATCTGTGACAGCAACAACTACTTCATGAGCCTCTCAATGAAAAAAACAATTACTTCATGAGTATGGAGTACTGAATGGAGCAGCAGTCTTTGCCAAACTCAGACCAATTTCCAGAACCAAATACCTATGTGAGTGTGTTTCATCACAGTTTGCCTTGCCTAACCTGTAGTAGCATAGCATGGCAAGCATCACTGACCATCTCTCTGAATAAATTGGGTGCATAACGATGGACAGTCTGAAATCAAAAGTATGAGCCTGGAAGAAGGACATGGGCCTTGTCCTGGCGCTGCAGTAGTGGGAACCGGGTGGCTGAGGCGGCGAACGTCCTGGGGCTGTGTAGTTGAACGGCCGGAGGTGGCAGGGGTGAACGTGTTGACTGCTGCGGCGGTTGGGCCCCACTGGGAGGAGGCTGCGTGGTGGCAGGGAGAGCCTCGCCACCGCCAAGAACAAACAGAGCGACGCATGACGGACCTCCGCCGTGACGGATCCTGCCGCCAGCCTTCTTCCCTATCACCGTGACGGACCTCCGTCGTGGACCGTGCTCCTCCCTTCCCCACCCCCCGTCTCCACCACTGAAGTAGATATCTCCGACCTCCCGTCAATGTCGCGGCGGCGGTTGGACGTGGGGTTGGCTGCGGCAGTGGGGGAAGAAGCACGAAGGAGAGGTCAGCTGCAGTGGAAGGAACTGGTGGAGGGGGCCCCGACTACAGCAGCAGGATCTGGCGACTGGGGCCGTGGTCGGTGACCGCGCTGGTGGGATTGGAGCGCCCCGTGGCTGTTGACCACGCGGGCGAGGCGGCGACTCCGGTGCCCACGAGCGCGCGGGAGAGGAGGCGGTTTCTCTGGCGGCCGACGGCCGGCGGGCATGCGGGCGCGGTGGCGGCTCCGGTTGCTTGGTGGGGGTGGGGAGGAAGTTCGTGGCGTGGGGATGAAACCGGTCGGAGGGGTCTGATGGGCCGGCCAGGTTTCCCGTTTTGCGTTTTTGGAAGTTTAGGAACACCTCGTCGGGCCCTATATATAGGCGCGCCGTGATCCAAATAGTTATTCTAATCCTGGGATTAGAATAGTGCTACTCTCTCTCTCTATATATAGGAGTATATAAAAGATAAGGTGGTTGAGCGGTTTTTTTTGACAGGAGAAAACTGATGTGGACACGTAGGGATAGAAACAGATCAGAAAAGGGATGGGATGAACAATCGGCAAGATCGTGGTCCAGTTGGGAGGAAAAGGAAACTTATGTTCTTTTTAGATAGTAGAGATAAGGTCATACGAGCCAATACATTCAAAGGCATTTTTCTTCGGAAACACTAACGCCCACACGTTAGCCAACTTAGCCAACTCAACCACACGCCTCCATCGCCGTTCAGCAGTTTCTGCATGAATCTTGGCACGTTTTGGCTGATTTTGTGTGCCACGTAGGACAAGTCGCATGTGTGGTGTGTGAGAGAGTTCGTCCACACGCTGGTTGCCTCCCCGCGGTCAACGATTGCCACTTGGGGGCGTGCAGTGGAACTGCTTTGCGTCCGCACGCCACGCCCGACTGCGGTTGCCGTCGAACACGTCGCGCACTTCGCCCCCCCTCCCCTCACGGTTCCATTTACTCTCGACTTCATTACTCACACAACCCACCCCATAGTTCAGTCGATTGGAAGAGAAGGCGAGAGGAGAAGGCAAAGGCGGAGGCGAAAGAGTCGATGGCATTCGCGGCCGTCGGTGGGACTCGCCGGACCAGAGCGTCTTCGCCGGAGCGCCTGCAGATTGAAGGTAATGCTCCTTCCCACACTTAAATTCCTTGCCTGCATTTCTCCCCTCTCCTCCGTGGTCGATGTTCCGCTCAAGAGTCATCGAGATTCAGGCGGATTCGCGATGCGCCGACGTTCCCGCCGGCGGCGGAGTCTTGTGCTTGCCGTTTTTGGTGGCATTGAGTAGTTTCGTCGCTGCCGCGGCGGCGGTCATGCCGGTGTGGTTCGGCCTGTGCGCAACCACATCCTGGTTCTGCATTGTGATTGGGCCAGCATTTTTCTAGCCGTTAGTTATGTGTCTCGAAATGCTATTTGCGATCAGTGCAGGAAGATTTTTGTTGATGACTTTTGGGTTATGATAGTTGCCAATGAACCCTATATCTAGGTTGTTGTTTTTCAAAATGCAGTATAAAGGAAGACATGGTAGTTTCAGTAACTATCTGCACTGTATGGCAACTAATTTCCTGATCAACTGTGACAGTTGCCACAAATATATTTTCCATGTGGCAACTAATTTTGTGCACATGCTATGGCTGTTGCCATGCTGTAGGCATGATAAAGTGTAGTAAATAGGTAGTCATGGCAGTTTCAGCAACTACGTGCACTGGATGGCAACTAATTTCCTGATCAATTGTGTCATTTGCCACAAATATGCTTTCCATGTGGCAAGTATTTCTGTGAACACACTATGGCTGTTGCCATGATGTAGGCAGGATAATGTGGCAAATGCACTGTCTATAGACCCAATTTTTGTGTTTCGCCACACTGACTTGTGATATTTGAACATGTTTGGCCGTATTAAATGGCAACTCATTTTTAATATGAGGTCAGTGTGTGAATTGCCATTATAGGTTGTTCAGAAGATGTTTTCAACTCTTTTTGAATTGTTTTGCATTTCAACATGGCAATTTCAACCTAGCACATTTTGCCTTTGAACACATGGCAACTCATTTTTGTATGAGGACAAGGTGTGAGTTGCCACATTATATGTTTGTGCAGTGGAAGATTTGTGCCTTTCTTCGTACTATCTTGTGCTAACATGGCAACTTCAGCATTTTGTTTTAAGTGCATTATGATCTGTACATTTTTCAAATGAAACCAATGTGTTTAGTCGCCACATTTATGGTTTGACAATCATAAGGGTGTGTGTGTTCATATGATATTGCCTTCACTATTTGCCACTTTCAATTGAGCCCATGTGGCAAGTACATTCTGTTAGGTGGCAACTGCTTACTTCATATTTTTCATTATCACCCTGACATTTTAGTTTTTTCTTACCTCAGCAGAATGGCTCGCGGCGATCATCAAGACGATGATGATGATTTCATGGATGTACCATAACAGAATCGGGCAACTAGACGGACAAAAGACGGTGATGAGGTAACTGTCCACCCCCTCCTCCCCCCCATATGTTTTCAATGTCACATTGAGTTTGCAATCGTCTGTTAGGAACTAAATTTTCATGATAGTGAAAACATGTCAACAAATGATCATTTGTCTGTTTTGTAGAAGAAAAAACATAATCGCAATAGGGCTTCACAGGAATGCCTGACTTCATTGACCGAGAGATTTACCGACGATCAGAAGGGAGCTGCTGCTGAGATGGGTATGCAGGCTCTGATGGATGTCTGGTGCAAGAATCTAGTGAACCCTGTATGCGAATGGCTTGGTGAGATTTACAACCCCGCCTCTAGGGAATTTGTGATTCCGAGACGTGGAAGACTACCGTTGGACGAGGAATTCGTGTTCTGCACTTTGGGTGTGCCCCATAGAGAAATCAAAGTCCCATATGAGGTCAATAATAAGATCGAAGAAACGTTGTTTGACCGTTTGTTTCCTGGGATGGCATCCATGCCGAACATGACTTTCCTGGCAAATTCGCTGGAGGCCATGACAACCCATGGCGAGGTTTTTAAGATGAAGCTACTCATGTACCTGATCTCAGCTGTTTTTGCGCCGACCACTTCTCTTCGCCCAAGCAACAAATGCTTACCCATCCTGGTGAATGATCTATCTCTACTCCTTTATTTCATTCAATCTTTTGGCTCTGATGTCATGTGTAAGCTAGTCACTGCCAGTTATTTTTGATGTTTTTTCATTTGATTTCTGATGCGACAACTTATTATCTTGAAATTTTTGTTGTGCAGGAGAAACTCAAAGATGTGAAGAACATGAATTGATGTAAGTTCATTGCGGACTTCCTGCATGATGCATTCTCAAACAAGATGTACCAGAAGGGTTGTCGACTCCATTTAATGGTATTTTTTTACTAGTCCTTTGCAAACACCCTTAACACCTTGATCATGCATGGCAACCATGATGGTGACATTGTGGCAACTAACATCATAACAAGATGGCAACTGCCAGCACACCATGATGGCAACTAACACATATAGATGGCAACTTTTTCTTTCTTTTCATGCCCTTCAACTTGATGATTGAAGGAACATACATTAGCTTGATTTTATAAAATACCATGATGGCAACTGATATATTTTCCTTTTTAAATTGTTGTACACCAGCTCATGTACATCGATCGTCTTGACCTGTCCACCGTGGACTTCACTGGGACAGGAGGCCCGCCGCCTACACACAAGTTTGCTGTTTCTGCGTGAACCTACGATGCTATCAAGACTGTGCTTGCTGCAGACAGGGTAACTGATACGAAATATGGGAAACTGCAGGTTAGTTCTGGTTTCTTTCTCTACACGACATTCTTTCAATTTTGTTGCTGCATAACATATGAAAAAAATCCTCATATGGCAACCGTCTGTGGCTAACAAGAGATGACTACCTTGTTAGCCATGGTTGTCTGCACATGGTATCCATGTCTCACGCCACATGTCAACTCTGTCATCCGTGCTGAAACTTCTATTCTCTTTTTTTTTATTTGCAATACATGAATTGTTAGTTAGTGTTCATTATTTTCTCTCTTACATCCTAGCTATTTTTTGGTTATTTCCAGCTGATGGCCAAGCATGCTATAGACTACAGCGTGTTTGGGGGGCCTCAAAACTTTGGAAAGTGGATGGACGTGCACTCAGCTTCGTCTTGTCCTACCGAGGTAATCAGGGATATAAATCTATGATTGCTTTGGATTATTTTTGATCTTGTGCACGTGACTCTAACATGGTTGGTTACTGCTGCTTCTTGTTTCGTGCACAGGTGAGGGCACCTGTTGAGCATCTAATTGGGCAGTTTGCATCCGGAATGACCAGCTTGCTCGGGAAGTTGGTTGATGGTTGGACATCCCTTAATGGCTCTGATAGAGACGCGGTTGCGAGGTAGTTCACTATATTTGTTGCAGAATGGACACATCGGCCAACTGGTTGCCGTGGCAGTACGACTACAACAGTTCCCAGGAGCTTCCTGACACACAAGATGAACTAGATGGAGATGCTGCTCTCAACAAGGATGATGACGATGACATGGAGAACGTGCAGCACGACACCGATGATGATGAACATGTTGAAGTTCGTGCAAGTGGTAAGAAGGGCAAGGCTGTTGGGGAACGTAGCAGAAATTCAAAATTTTCCTACGAGTCACCAAGATCTATCTATGGAGAGACTAGGAACGAGAGAGAGGGGAGTGCATCTACATACCCTTGTAGATCGCTAAGCGTAAGCGTTCAAGAGAACGGGGTTGAAGGAGTTGTACTCGTCGTGATCCAAATCACCGGAGATCCTAGTGCCGAACGGACGGCACCTCCGCGTTCAACACACGTGCAGCCCGGTGACGTCTCCCACGCCTTGATCCAGCAAGGAGAGAGGGAGAGGTTGGGGAAGACTGCGTCCAGCAGCAACACGACGGCGTGGTGGTGATGGAGGAGCGTGGCAATCCTGCAGGGCTTCGCCAAGCACCGCAAGAGACGAGGAGGGAGAGAGGTAGGGCTGCGCCAGGGAGAGGTGGAAACTCTTATGTTGGCAGCCCCAAAGACCTCAACTATATATAGGGGAGAGGGAGGGGCTGCGCCCCCTCTAGGGTTCCCACCACAAGGGGTGCGGCAGCCCCTAGATCCCATCTAGGGTGCGGCCAAGGGGGGGGGGGAGAGGGGGAAACTTGTCCCCCAAGTAAGGTGGAGGTGCCCCCTCCCCAAACCCTAGGCGCCTTGGGCCCTGGTGGGGGGTGCACCAGCCCACCTGGGGCTGGTCCCCTCCCACACTTGGCCCATGCAGCCCTCTGGGGCCGGTGGCCCCACTTGGTGGACCCCCGGGACCCTCCCGGTGGTCCCGGTACATTACCGATAACACCCGAAACTTTTCCAGTGACCAAAACAGGACTTCCCATATATAAATCTTTCCATCCGGACCATTCCGGAACTCCTCGTGACGTCTAGGATCTCATCTGGGACTCCGAACAACATTCAGTAACCACGTATATCTATTCCCTATAACCCTAGCGTCATCGAACCTTAAGTGTTTAGACCCTACGGGTTCAGGAACCATGCAGACATGACCGAGACGTTCTCCGGTTAGTAACCAACAGCGGGATCTGGATACCCATGTTGGCTCCCACATGTTCCACAATGATCTCATCAGATGAACCACGATGTCGAGGACTCAATCAATCCCGTATACAATTCCCTTTGTCTAGCGGTATTGTACTTGCCCGAGATTCGATCGTCGGTATCCCGATACCTTGTTCAATCTCGTTACCGGCAAGTCTCTTTACTCGTTCCGTAACACATCATCCCGTGATCAACCCCTTGGTCACATTGTGCACATTATGATGATGTCCTACCGAGTGGGCCCAGAGATACCTCTCCGTTACACGGAGTGACAAATCCCAGTCTCGATTCGTGCCAACCCAACAGACACTTTCGGAGATACCCGTAGTGCACCTTTATAGCCACCCAGTTACGTTGTGACGTTTGGTACACCCAAAGCATTCCTACGGTATCCGGGAGTTGCACAATCTCATGGTCTAAGGAAATGATACTTGACATTGGAAAAGCTTTAGCATACGAACTACACGACCTTTGTGCTAGGCTTAGGATTGGGTCTTGTCCATCACACCATTCTCCTAATGATGTGATCCCGTTATCAATGACATCCAATGTCCATGGTCAGGAAACCGTAACCATCTATTGATCAATGAGCTAGTCAACTAGAGGCTTACTAGGGACATGGTGTTGTCTATGTACCCACACATGTATCTGAGTTTCCTATCAATACAATTATAGCATGGATAATAAACGATTATCATGAACAAGGAAATATAATAATAATAACTAATTTATTATTGCCTCTAGGGCATATTTCCAACAGTCTCCCACTTGCACTAGAGTCAATAATCTAGTTCACATCGCCATGTGATTAACATTGACAGGTCACATCGCCATGTGACCAACATCCAAAGAGTTCACTAGTGTCACTAAACTAGTTCATATCATCATGTGATTAAGACTCAATGAGTTTTGGGGTTTGATCATGTTTTGCTTGTGAGAGAGGTTTTAGTCAACGGGTCTGCAACATTCAGATCCGTATGTACTTTGCAAATCTCTAGGTCATCTTGTAAATGCTGCTTCCACGCTCCACTTGGAGCTATTCCAAATGGTTGCTCCACCATACGTATCCGGTTTGCTACTCAGAGTCATTCGTATAGGTGTTAAAGCTTGCATCGACGTAACCCTTTATGCCAAACTCTTTATCACCTCCATAATCGAGAAACATGTCCTTATTTACTCCAAGGACAATTTTGACTGCTGTCCAATGATCCATCCCTGGATCATTCTTGTACCCCTTGACTGACTCATGGCAAGGCACACTTCCGGTGCGGTACACAACATAGCATACTATAGAGCCTACGTCTGAAACATAGGGGACGACCTTCGTCCTTTCTCTCTCTTCTGCCGTGATCGAGCTTTAAGTCTTAACTTCATACCTTACAACTCAGGTAAGAACTCCTTCTTTGACTGATCCATCTTGAAAACCTTCAAGATCATGTCAAGGTATGTGCTCATTTGAAAGTACCATTTAGCATTTTTTGATCTATCCTCATAGATCTTGATGCTCAATGTTCAAGCAGCCTAATCCAGGTTTTCTATTGAAAAACACCTTTCAAACAACCCTATATGCTTTCCAGAAATTCTACATCATTTCCGATCAACAATATGTCAACAACATATACTCATCAGAAATGCTATAGTGCTCCCACTCACTTCTTTGGAAATACAAGTTTCTCATAAACTTTGTATAAACCCAAAATCTTTGATCACCTCATCAAAGCATACATTCCAACTCCGAGATGCTTACTCCAGTCCTTAGAAGGATTGCTGGAGCTTTGCATACTTGTTAGCATCTTTCAGGATTGACAAACCTTCTGGTTGTATCACATACAACCTTTCCTCAAGAATATCGTCGAGGAAACAATGTTTTGTCATCCTATCTGCAAGATTTCATAAATCATGCAGTAATTGCTAATATAATTCCAACAGACTCTTAGCATCACTACGAGTGAGAAAGTCTCATCGTAGTCAACTCCTTGAACTTGTCAGAAAACATCTTAACGACAAGTCGAGCTTTCTTAGTGGTGATACTTACCATCATTGTATGTCTTCCTTTTAAAATCCATCTGTACTCAACAACCTTATGACCATCGAGTAGTTCTGCCAAAGTCTACACTTTTTTTTCACACATGGATCCTCTCTCGGATTTTGTGGCCTCGAGCCATTCATCGGAATCCGGGCCCACCATCGCTTCTCCATAGCTCGTAGGTTCATTGTTGTCTAGCAACATGACCTCCAAGACAGGATTACGTACCACTCTGAAGCAGTACGCATCCTTGTCGACCTAGAAGGTTTGGTAGTGACTTGATCCGAAGTTTCATGATCACTATCATAAGCTTCTACTTCAATTGGTGTAGGTGCCACAGGAACAACTTCCTGTGCCCTGCTACACACTAGTTGAAGTGATGGTTCAACAACCTCATCAAGTCTCCACCATCCTCCCACTCAATTCTTTTGAGACAAACCTTTCCCCGAGAAAGGACCCGATTCAAGAAACAATCCCTATTACTTTCGGATCTGAATTAGGAGGTATACCCAACTATTTTGGGTGTCCTATGAAGATGCATTTTATCCGCTTTGGGTTCGAGCTTATCAACCTGAAACTTTTCCACATAAGCGTCGCAGCCCCAAACTTTCAAGAAACGACAGCTTAGGTTTCTCTAAACCATAGTTCACACGGTGTCATCTCAACGGAATTACGTGGTGCCCTATTTAAAGTGAATGCGGTTGTCTCTAATGCCTAACCCATGAACGATAGTGGTAATTCGATAAGAGACATCATGGTACACACCATATCCAATAGGGTGCAACTATGATGTTCGGACACACCATCACGCTATGGTGTTCCAGGCAGTATTAACTGTGAAACAATTTCCACAATGTCTTAATTGCGTGCCAAAGCTCGTAACTCAGATACTCATCTCCATGATCATATCATAGACATTTTATCCTCTTGTCATGATGATCTTCAACTTCACTCTGAAATTACTTGAACCATTCAATAATTCAGACTTGTGTTTCATCAAGTAAATATACTCAGTATCTACTCAAATCATCTGTGAAGTAAGTAAGAACATAACGATATCCACTGCGTGCCTCAGCACTCATTGGACTGCACACATCAAAATGTATTACTTCCAACAAGTTGCTTTCTTGTTCCATTTTACTAAAAACGAGGCTTTCAGTCATCTTGCCCATGTGGTATGATTTGCATGTCTCAAGTGATTCAAAATCAAGTGAGTCCAAATGGTCCATTTGCATGGAGTTCTTCATGCATATACACCAATAGACATGGTTCGCATGTCTCAAACTTTTCAAAAATGAGTGAGTCCAAAGATCCATCAACATGGAGCTTCTTCATGCGTTTTATACCAATATGACTTACATGGCATTGCTACAAGTAGGTGGTACTATCATTACTATCTTATATCTTTTGGCATGAACATGTGTATCACCACGATCGAGATTCAATAAACCATTCATTTTAGGTGCAAGACCATTGAAGGTATTATTCAAATAAACAGAGTAACCATTATTCTCCTTAAATGAATAACCATATTGCGATAGACATAATCCAATCATGTCTATGCTCAACGCAAACACCAAATAACAATTATTTAGGTTTAACACCAATCTTGATTGTAGAGGGAGCGTGCGATGCTTGATCACATCAACCTTGGAAATACTTCCAACACATATCGTCAGCTCACCTTTAGCTAGGTTCCGTTTATTCCGTAGCTTTTATTTTGAGCTACTAACACTTAGCAACCGAACCGGTATCTAATACCCTGGTGCTACTAGGAGTACTAGTAAAGTACACATTAACATAATGTATATCCAATATACTTCTATCGACCTTGCCAGCCTTCTCATCTACCAAGTACCTAGGGTAATTCTGCTCCAGTGGCTGTTCCCCTTATTACAGAAGCACTTAGTCTCGGGTTTGGGTTCAACCTTGGGTTTCTTCACTAGAGCAGTAGCTGATTTGCCGTTTCATGAAGTATCCCTTCTTGCCCTTGCCCTTCTTGAAACTAGTGGTTTCACCAACCATCAACAATTGATGCTCCTTCTTCATTTCTACTTTCGCGGTGTCAAACATCGCGAATATCTCAA
This sequence comes from Triticum aestivum, assembly GCF_018294505.1. Classification (NCBI taxonomy): domain Eukaryota; kingdom Viridiplantae; phylum Streptophyta; class Magnoliopsida; order Poales; family Poaceae; genus Triticum; species Triticum aestivum. The sequence continues at coordinate 24,677,383 of NC_057810.1, forward strand.
GGATCATCATATCTATCCCTGATATGTTATAGTTCATCACGAAGCTCTAGCAGCTTGGTGGCAATGACTTTGGAGAAACATCACTATCTCATCTGGAAGATCAACTCCCACTTGATTCAAGTGATTGTTGTACTCAGACAATCTGAGCACAAGCTCAATAATTGAGCTTTTCTCCCTTAGTTTGCAGGCTAAGAAAATCGTCGGAGGTCTTATACCTCTTGACGTGGGCACGAGCTTGAAATCCCAATTTCAGCCCTTGAAACATCTCATATGTTCCGCGACGTTTCGAAATCGTCTTTGGTGCCTCAACTCTAAACCGTTTAACTGAACTATCACGTAGTTATCAAAACGTGTATGTCAGATGTTCGCAACATCCACATACGACATTCGAGGTTCAGCACACTGAGCGGTGCATTAAGGACATAAGCCTTCTACGAAGCAATGAGGACAATCCTCGGTTTACAGACCCAGTCCGCATAATTGCTACTATCAACTTTCAACTAAATTTTCTCTAGGAACATATCTAAAACAGTAGAACTAAAACGCGAGCTACGACATAATTTGTAAAGATCTTTTGACTATGTTCAGGATAATTAAGTTCATCTTATGAACTCCCACTTAGATAGACACCCCTCTAGTCATCTAAGTGATTACATGATCCGAATCAACTAGGCCGTGTTCGATCATCACATGAGACGGACTAGTTATCATCGGTGAACATCTTCATGTTGATCGTATCTACTATACGACTCATGCTCGACCTTTCGGTCTCTTGTGTTCCGAGGCCATGTCTGTACATGCTAGGCTCGTCAAGTCAACCTAAGTGTTTCGCGTGTGTAAATCTGGCTTACACCCATTGTATGTGAACATTAGAATCTATCACACCCGATCATCACGTGGTGCTTCGAAACAACGAACTTTCGCAACGGTGCACAGTTAGGGGGAATACTTTCTTGAAATTTTAATGAGGGATCATCTTATTTACTACCATCGCTCTAAGCAAATAAGATGCATAAACATGATAAACATCACATGCAATCAAAAAGTGACATGATATGGCCAATATCATTTTGCTCCTTTTGATCTCCATCTTCGGGGCTCCATGATCATCATCGTCACTGGCATGACACCATGATCTCCATCATCATGATCTCCATCATCGTGTCTCCATGAAGTTGTCTCGCCAACTATTACTTCTACTACTATGGCTAACGGTTTAGCAATAAAGTAAAGTAATTACATGGCATTGTTCAATGACACGCAGGTCATACAATAAATTAAGACAACTCCTATGGCTCCTGTCGGTTGTCATACTCATCGACATGCAAGTCGTGATTCCTATGACAAGAACATGATCAATCTCATACATGACATATCATTCATCACATTCTTTTGGCCATATCACATCACATAGCATACCCTGCAAAAACAAGTTAGACGTCCTCTAATTGTTGTTTGCATGTTTTACGTGGCTGCTATGGGTTTCTAGCAAGAACGTTTCTTATCTACGCAAAAACCACAACGTGATATGCCAATTGCTATTTACCCTTCATAAGGACCCTTTTCATCGAATCCGATCCGACTAAAGTGGGTGAGACTGGCACCCGCTAGCCACCTTATGCAACAAGTGCATGTCAGTCGGTGGAACCTGTCTCACGTAAGTGTACGTGTAAGGTCGGTCTGGGCCGCTTCATACCACAATACCGTCGAAACAAGATTGGACTTGTAACGGTAAGCATATTGAACAAAATCAACGCCCACAACTACTTTGTGTTCTACTCGTGCATAGAATCTACGCAATAGACCTAGCTCTGATACCACTGTTGGGGAACGTAGCAGAAATTCAAAATTTTCCTACGAGTCACCAAGATCTATCTATGGAGAGACTAGCAACAAGAGAGAGGGGAGTGCATCTACATACCCTTGTAGATCGCTAAGCGGAAGCGTTCAAGAGAACGGGGTTGAAGGAGTCGTACTCGCCGTGATCCAAATCACCGGAGATCCTAGTGCCGAACGGACGGCACCTCCGCGTTCAACACACGTGCAGCCCGGTGACGTCTCCCACGCCTTGATCCAGCAAGGAGAGAGGGAGAGGTTGGGGAAGACTCCGTACAGCAGCAGCACGATGGCGTGGTGGTGATGGAGGAGCGTGGCAATCCTGCAGGGCTTCGCCAAGCACCGCAAGAGACGAGGGAGAGAGGTAGGGCTGCGCCAGGGAGAGGTGGAAACTCTTATGTTGGCAGCCCCAAAGACCTCAACTATATATAGGGGAGAGGGAGCGGGTTGCGCCCCCTCTAGGGTTCCCACCCCAAGGGGTGCGGCAGCCCCTAGATCCCATCTAGGGTGCGGCCAAGGGGGGGGGGAGAGGGGGAAACTTGCCCCCCAAGTAAGGTGGAGGCGCCCCCTCCCCAAACCCTAGGTGCCTTGGGCCCTGGTGGGGGGGGGGGGCGCACCAGCCAACCTGGGGCTGGTCCCCTCCCACACTTGGCCCACGCAGCCCTCTGGGGCCGGTGGCCCCACTTGGTGGACCCCCGGGACCCTCCCGGTGGTCCCGGTACATTACCGATAACACCCGAAACTTTTCCGGTGACCAAAACAGGACTTCCCATATATAAATCTTTCCATCCGGACCATTCCGTAACTCCTCGTGATGTCCGGGATCTCATCCGGGACTCCGAACAACATCCGGTAACCATGTATATCTATTCCCTATAACCCTAGCGTCATCGAACCTTAAGTGTGTGGACCCTACGGGTTCGGGAACCATGCAGACATGACCGAGATGTTCTCCGATCAATAACCAACAGTGGGATCTGGATACCCATGTTGGCTCCCACATGTTCCATGATGATCTCATCGGATGAACCATGATGTAGAGGACTCAATCAATCCCGTATACAATTCCCTTTGTCTAGCGGTATTGTACTTGCCCGAGATTCGATCATCGGTATCCCGATACCTTGTTCAACCTCGTTACCGGCAAGTCTCTTTACTCGTTCCATAACACATCATCCCGTGATCAACCCCTTGGTCATATTGTGCACATTATGATGATGCCCTACCGAGTGGGCCCATAGATACCTCTCCGTTACACGGAGTGACAAATCCCAGTCTCGATTCGTGCCAACCCAACAGAGACTTTCGGAGATACCCGTAGTGCACCTTTATAGCCACCCAGTTACGTTGTGACGTTTGATACACCCAAAGCATTCCTACGGTATCCGGGAGTTGCACAATCTCATGGTCTAAGGAAATGATACTTGACATTAGAAAAGCTTTAGCATACGAACTACACGACCTTTGTGCTAGGCTTAGGATTGGGTCTTGTCCATCACACCATTCTCCTAATGATGTGATCCCATTATCAACGACATCCAATGTCCATGGTCAGGAAACCGTAACCATCTATTGATCAACGAGCTAGGTAACTAGAGGCTTACTAGGGACATGGTGTTGTCTATGTACCCACACATGTATCTGAGTTTCCTATCAATACAATTATAGCATGTATAATAAACGATTATCATGAACACGTAAATATAATAATAATAACTAATTTATTATTGCCTCTAGGGCATATTTCCAACAAAGGCTGCACCAGATGTCCCCTCACCGGAGAAAGTTAAAGAAAATACAGCTGCGAGAGGCAAGGGGGTGTCACCCTCAAAGAGGGGGAGGGCTCGAGAGGATTTATTGCAGTGCTCTCTTGGCAAGAGGTCTAGGACCCATCCTGTAGGTGCTAGGAGGAGGTTCGACTTCTATTTTAGTGTTTTGTTTTGTTTATCTTTTTGAACTGACTGACCTTTTTTTGCGTTTGTTTTGCTAAGCATGGCAATGATTTTCCTGTCTGACACTTGGTACCTTTTTTTGCCACTTTCTTATACATGGAGTGAGGCGACAGCTGGTGGACGAGCAGTTACGAAGAAACAAGCACCAACGCCAACCCGTGTTTCTGCTTGATTGAACAAAGGTGCCCCCATTGCTGGTGACACCCCTTCCACTAGGTCATCTCCTCGTACGACGACGTCCAACACCGGGGATCCTGTTGTGTTGCCAGATATGAGAAAGCCAGTCAAGAAGTAGGTTATCCCCATTCTTTCATTGCCATAGTGCTATATTTGTGCTTTTCAATGCAGCTGTTCAGCTTGCCACATGGGCTACTGCCATCAGTCCCACATGGTAACTGCTGTTTTTCCAATGATCTCTTTCTTTTAACTACATGGTAACTCCTGCTTGTTTTTGCATGGCAACTGGTATCTAGTCCAAATGGCAACTCTTATTGCACCTACATGGCAACTACCATCTTTCCATTGGCTTGTGTGCTCATCCATAGCTAGTTTTGAAATTGCATTCCTAGCAGATCATACATTTTTTCATTTTTCAAGATGGCTACCATGGCAACTCTTGCTTGTTCTACATGGCAACTGCTAACTATGCCACATGGCAACTCTTATTCCACCTACATGGCAACTACCAGCTTTCTATTGGCTTGTGTGCTCACCCATACCTAGTTTTGAAATGGCAGCCCTGGCACATCACACATTTTTTTTTCATTTTTTAAGATGGCTACCATGGCAAATATTTTTTGTTCATTTTTAATACTTTTCATGTGCTTTTCCTTTGCAGGGTGAAGAAGACTACTACACGCATGACCAAGCATATCATTAGGGAACCGCTCGAACGCCTTCATTCAAAGTTGTCGACAGGTGGCAACTCAGATGTTCATGAGGCGCCAGTCGACAACACCGCTGCTGCACCGTCAACTGTTCCCACTAGCTCTAACGCAAGCGGCCGACCATCTTCGCCGGTTACAGATGTGCAGGCTATAATAATAGGCATCCGTACATCAGGGAGTGACGAGTCGGTATCTGCCAGGACTGCTGAAATATTGCCCACTCTGCTGGCAATGAAGGATGCTGCTATGAGCCATGCCACCCCATCAGCAAGTGTTGAAGTGGACGCCCCCGAGACCAACCTAAGCAAGGAAGATTCCCGCTCATCTGACACGGATTCCAAGCGCATGTGCGGTGGCAATCCTGTGTCCACGACAGAAGTGGCTGAGGCGAAAGTTCATAATGATATTCCATCCACAGATGAGAGTCTTGGCACAACAGCTCCAGCTCCTGGTGGTGCAGAGGTTGCTAAGGCGACCGTTTCGCGAGCTGGTCTTCCACCTAGGCGTCGTAGCCTCCGCAAGCAATCAACAGACATACCCAATGTACCGGCTGTAGCTAGGAGCAGCAGAGATGACTCTGGTTATGTTCCTGCGTCCACAGTGTTCCCACCACCTGCCAAAAGCAATGTTATGGAGAAACCGTAAGACCGGAGTACAACTAATCCAGGTGGCAAGCCGGGCATGAGTGACGGAGGTGAACGTCCGGAGCAGACTGCGTCTTTACCCGCAGTGGAGAACCCCAGCTTAAATCTACGCACTTCCAAGCTCTCAGTCAATGTTGGTGTCCCCTACAGCCCAAACAAGAAGATTGTCAAGAAAGCTGCGACTGATACGGCTGACAACACGCCCCGCCCTACGAATAAGCCCGATGATTCTGCAGCGGCTGATTCAAAAATGTTTGTTGATCTTTCACCCTTGGATTCTGCCCCGCAAGTTGTTCGCGGTCCGGCCAGTAGGCATGAGAGGCACCCAATGGCCTTCACCCCACTGAGCTTTAGCCTTGGCATCAGTTAAGATCAACCAGTGGTGCAAGATCCTACGCCAGTTGCCTTTGCTTTCCTGGCAGGCATGGCCGCAATGATGGCGCAGCCAATGGTCGAGGGAAGGAAGGCTGTCAAGTTCGCAGAGCCGATCGTGCAAGGTACATTTCTTCTGCGTTTATCATTTTCTTGTATACATCTGTTTAGTTTGACTTTTGTCCCAAGCATTTTTTTGGGGTTCTCACTTGTGATGGCAACTTTTATTTGATGACATGGCAACTGGATTTGCTGCACAATGTCACCTACATTTTTGTTGCCATGCTGCATTTTCCATTCGGCAACCACATGGCAACTGAAGTTGATACAACATGGCAACTGTAGTTGTTGTCACATGGCAACTACAGTGCACTACACATGGCAACTGGATTTGCTGCACCATGTCACCTACATTTTTGTTGCCATGCTGCATTTTCCATTCGGCAACCACATGGCAACTAGATTTGTTATCACATGACAACTACAATGCATTACACATGGCAACTGGAGTTGCCTCCACATGGCAACTCCCTACTTTTTGTACCTACATTTCACATCCTGCACCCTTTCTTTCACACTATATTTGTTTTGTTTTCTAGGTATCCTAACCCACCTTTTTGATCCTTGTAGGCACCCCTAAGGAGATTTCGCCGTCACTTGATGAAGCTTACCACAGGATTGAGGAGGCAGCATTGCAGAGGAGGTCCTCACAAGGTCAGGGGCAATCAAGTTCCAACGTGCCTGTTGAGACGGTATCTGAGGATACCATTAGAAGTGCCACCCCTGGTTCTGTGAGGAAGCATAGGGTAGTTCACGCACCTCCCACGGATGATTACGAGCCCGAAGTAAAGGCCACAAAGGAGTAGAACCAGCTGTATGATATTGTCAAGCGCTTTGGAAACTCGAGGGCCAGCAGCAAGCACATGAAGGAGCTGAAAGCGTAATGACCACACCACATAACCTCTCATTTTGCTTTACTTTTTTTACCATTCCTCCTTTTGCTATTTCTAGATATGATCGGTTTACGTTTTATTTCTTTTTTTACTTAGTAGACATGATTCTTTCATGTTATATCATTTTCATACAGCTCATGTTTGGACAGAACCAAGGTCATACAATGCGAAGCAACGTACGTCGAACCGGGTGATCTTGCCGTGTCTGTGAGGCCACTCGGTAAAATGTCGACGAATGTAGTTGCATGTGGGATTGACTTCATCAACAAGCATATGGATATGTCTCCCGACAAAACAATCATGCAACCATTTAAAAAAAAACAATCATGCAGTACAGTGTGACCTGCAAAATATGGGATGGTGACTTCCACCACAAAATCTCGAGGAAGAATTTTGCTGCGCATGGTGAATTCAAGCTCAAAATGAAGAAATGTGTGAGTACTCCTTCCTTTTTTGCACATTTTTCCTCCCATGGTATGTTTTTTGCCAGTAGCTATGCTTCACATGTGGGCTACACCCTGTTTATGTGACAGCTGTTTCATGTGGCAACAGCTGCCATGTAAACTGACTTTTGATTTGCATCCCCGTACAAACTATGTGGCAATTTCAAACTAAAATATAGGGAAACTTTGTTCATACATGCATGGCAACTTCTTTTAACTACCCACTATAACTAAACATTCTATGTGGGTCTACTTTTTGGCCCCTTGCGTCTTTATGTCACTCATGTGCCTCTTACTACAACCGGTGATATCCTTACACGTCATTTTTCCAATTACACCATTTCTGTTCTTCATGTGAACTCTGCTTCTTCTTTCCTTCATTTTACTTGCAGGTCCTATTCCCCATGTACCAGGAGCTTGCACCACATGACCTACATGACAAGTGTGGTCACCACTACGCGATCTACCTTGACCTAAAGAACCAACCACTAGTAGAAAAAGGGTCAAATCTGAGAAACATTAGCACCGGTTTGCATATGAGCCGGCACTAATGTGTCCATTAGTGCCGGTTCAAATGACTAGGCGGGAGGAGAGTTTTAGTACCGGTTCATTGCGAATCTTTAGTACCGGTTCGTGCCACGAACCGGTACTAAAGGTGCTGGCCGGGCACCATCATCTTTAGTACCGGT